>NC_135506.1:62315472-62442972 GCF_052857255.1 Amblyomma americanum
AACCTCATGTATACTTATCAGAGAAAATGTTCATTGAAAAAAATTTAACACTTCAGTTTCCGTTTTTGGCATTGAGCCGCCGCGGTGGCTCAGTGGTTGTGGCGCTCGGCTGCTGATCCGAAAGACGTGGGTTTGATCCCAGCCACTGTAGTCGTATTTCGATGGAGGCGAAATTCTATAGGTCCGTGCACTATGCGATGTCAGTGCACGTTAAAGAACCCCAGATGGTCGAGACCTTCACTATGTTGTCCTTCATAGCCCGAGTCGCTTGGGGACGTTAACTCCCATAAAACTATTTTTGGCATTGTGAAATATCGAAACTTTTCATTGCTGTAGTCTGCTATTCTGGATTTGCACGCTATGCTCGTGCATAGGCTGTGGTTCATGCTATGAAAAACATGCCTGACTTTTCACCTTTCTATGAGAAACTTGTTTGCACATGCAAAGTGCTGGCTCTCACCACGTCCTGGCACTGTCTTGTGGTTTTTGCAAAATAAAAAGCATGAATTAGGAAACGGAAACCTGTCTAATGCAAGTAAGGTCCGTATTCTGAGTTTGTGTCATAATCAAAAGCATCACAATCTGCTGCAGCGGCCAAACCTGATTGCTCAAAACACCGGAAGTAGATGTCGGTTTGGTCGCGACTGTGAGCAGCAGCAGGATGTCCACTGCGGTTTCTGCAACGAAACATCCAGAAAGCTGCCATCTTTGACCCGGTGCCGAGTGATCTATGTGACATCACGGTTTGTGTTCTTTGATACTTTCCGCTGCATCCGAACCTCCACATCTGCTTTTGGCATTTCGACCAATCAGGTATGGGTGCTGCATCAGATATTGATGCTTTTGATTACAATACAAACTCGGAATACGGCCATACACATTAATGGCCATGTTCATGCTGGCGAGTGCAGTATGCGGGTATTTCCATGAATTAAATCATCAAGTGGAAGTCTCTTTCTGAATGCAGTGCGTGGGCACCACCAGACTTAGAAATGAAGCAAATACAATTGTCTGCGAGTGCATTTAACACATGTGGCGCTTGTCGAAGTACTTTACACTTCTCGAAGGCAAGTGTCTCTGAGACTCCTATGAGAAATGTGTATAGTGGTCACAGCAACAGGTTGTTGCATTTTAAATTCATGAAAAACTTTGTTGTCATCTGTCACCTTACAATGCACAAGTTCTTGCTGTACAAACCCAGCTTGCTGTGTAAATGGCTCCAAGTGATGAGGCAAACTGTCAGCAAACCGAGCAGGTACCAGACACTGTGGAGAACTGCACAAGGATGTCAAACTGGGCTAGTAAGAGTTGTTGCATGGTGGAAAAATATAACAAGAGACTAACGAAAGAAAGGGGGCACACATGGGTGCTCTCTCACAACTGGATTTTATTGGGAAGGCTACAGAATATATATTATGGAAACAGGCAACAACAAAAAACAGTAAAAAAGGAAGACGAAGATAGAAAATTTCAGTGACTATGAATTGTTAAAAAAACAGGTATGAAAAAAAAGCATAAAACATGTATGGAACCATTACTACTTGACAACTGACTCAAGGTAAGCAATTTCATTTTTTGTAATAGATGCGTCGCTTAAACAGTTGTCTCCTTTCATGACATGGCAAGCTTCAATGTTTTCTCTTGTCCACTGATTATGTGCTTTACCAAGCACAGCAGTTTTTCAAAAAGGGGGCAGCGTTTACCCTAGCTCCACTTAACCTTTACTTCATTTTCACTCCGGACACTGCAAAGTAGTGAAAAATGCAACTGTCTCCTTCTGTTCCACTCTGCTCTTCATAAGTCGTGCCAGGATAGAATTTCCACAAGCTTTCTTGAACAAGTCAACAGATTGACCAGTTCTGGGCATCTACTATCAGTAATTAGTAGCTGACGTGTCTGCGATGGGTCAAGGGCCAGGACACCAAGAGGCCTATGTTGTCTGACACCAAAAAAAAAGCTTGTTCTGCCATACGTGCACCGCTTCTCGCATAGGTTGCCAGTCAGTACTATGTGGGCACTGTTGTGTCAGCTCCCGTGTCAGTTCACAGAAAAGCAGCTGCGCTTAAAAGTGAGCACTGTTGCTATGTCAACTGCAAATCTAGGTTTATACAGTGCAAAACGCAGATAATTTACAAAATCCCTTTGTCTCGTAAAAAATACTACGTCGGGCAGGCTGGCCACTGTTTGAATATCCGCCTGTTTTAACGCAGGACTTCTTTAACCCTGATAGCACTAGAAAATTTGCCTAAGCATTGCATGTAGTGTAAATGCTGCCCCTTTTTTGATAAAACTGCTGTGCTTAAGCATGTAATCAGAGGACCAGAGAAGTTATCGAAGCTTACCATATCATGAAAGGAGGGGACAACTGTGCAAGTAACGCATCTGTTACCTTAACAAAAATGAGATTGCCTACCTCGAGTCAGTTGTCAAGTAATAATGCAACGGATATTGTGAGTGAAGAGGTGAACGAAGTGTCTCAATGGGGAGCGTGTTCTGGGCTTGGGTGCTCTGTGCGGGCCCCATGCTCTTGGCTTGTGCTGTGCCCGGGTCATTCTGGTGTCGTTCTCGCCTTGGGCCACATAACATCTTTGGTGGAGGTGCAGATTTTACGCTCAGCACACCACGCACCTTCAGAGTTGTCGTCAGACCGGGTCTTCCGCCGTGGCTCAACCCGGCGAGTCAAGGAGTCCCACTACCACTCTTTTCATGGTTATGGCTCCTCCACGCAAGCCCGGCACCTTTTCCGGCACTGATGGCGTGGATGTGGAAGACTGGCTTAGCCTCTACGAACACGTCAGCACCTATAACAGGTGGGACCCTGCATTGGTGCTCGCCAATGTCATATTTTATCTCAATGTCACAGCGCAAGTGTGGTACGAGACCCACGAGGATGACCTAACAATCTGGGACACCTTTAAGGAGAAGTTGAGGACGCTGTTCGGTAGGCCTGATGACGGGCAGCTCGCTGCCAGAAGACAGCTTGTGTCTCGAGCCCAGTCTTCAACAGAAAGCTTCGTGGCCTACATCCAGGACATTTTGGCCCTTTGCCGCAAGGTCGAAGCTGCCATGAGTGAGACAAACAAGGTGGGCCACGTGCTCAAAGGCATTGCAGACGATGCTTTCCATTTGCTTGTTTGCAAAGACTGTTTCACTGTTTACTGCATCATTAAAGAGTGCCGTCAATTTGAACAAATGAAAGGCCGCTGCATTCCGCAGCCGTTTTCCCGCCTTCCTAACACAGCCGTGACATCTTCCTGTGAGGACCAGAGATTTCCATCCCACGTGGCCTCGGACGCTTCTCCCATTCTCAGCTCGGTCGCGTGGTTCGTCGGACATGGTCTGGAGACCCTCGCACTTGTGATATCCCCACCACACATCCCTGATACGACGCTGCTCATCGTGTCGCTAATTCAGGCCGTCATGAAGCAAGAACTGGCAAACATAGATCTTTCTCCCTAGGTGTGTTCTATTGGCCGCCCAGCCGTCCACCAGCCTCCTTCCCCTGCTTGCGCCCCACCTACTACTCCATGCCCCATTACCGCAATCCGGCAGAATGGCGCACGTCTGACGACAGACCCATCTGCTTTCACTGCTCCCGCGTTGGACACATTTCTCGACATTGCTGCAGCCTCCCTGTGGTGGCTTCTCCAACTACCGACCTGAACCTCACCGCCCCTTCTCGCCCCGCTTCCAGCCAGACCAGTCTGAATCCTCCTTCTGCCATTCCCGCTCTCCGTCGGCTCAAGGCCATCGCTCACAATCACCGCAGTCGCCCTCTCTTTCGACAGCTGCCCCCGACGTCCGCTCCACTTTGGAAAACTAGATGATGCATCAATAACCCCGACCAGAAATCCTCTATTGGCCACCCAACCGAACTCACTGGACGTCACAGTTGATGGTTTTTCTTTGCATCGCCCTTATTGACACTGGTGTGCACGTATCTGTGACGAGTTCTGCCCTTCGCCAACGCCTCCGCAAAGCTCACGCCTGCAACTTCCCGTGTGCACGTGATGGATGGAGGCATACCTGCTGTCGACGTACTATGTACTGCTCACATCACTGTAGTTCCTCGGTTCAGTTCACCGTTTTGTCCACCTGCGCCCACGACCTCATTCTCGGCGTGGATTTCCTCTCCGACTATTCAGCTCTGATTGAATGCTCGCAGAGTGTCCTCCAACTCGAGCTCCCACAACTTGGTTCCGAGCATGTCGATCCCTCTATCCGCTTGTTCAGTGCTGACTATACTCGCCTGCCGTCTGAAGTGCCTCCTTCATTGCATTGACTCTTTCCCCAATTCCCGATGGGGACTACCTTGTTGCCCCGAGTACCGATCTCATGCTGACCCGGAACATTGCCCTGCCCTATACACTCGCCTCCGTCAAGGCGAACACACTGTCTCTGCCATTCCTCAACCTCGGCTTCTATCCCCAAGTTCTCCCTTCTGTCATTTGCATTGCTGCGATCTCCCCCTCGCACTGTGCTAAATCGCTACATTCGACACCGCCCCTTCTCATAATCCTGCAGCCGATTTCCAGCCTACCTCTCTTTCTCTGGACGCCTTCGCGACCATGATGCCCTCCGACCTGTGCCCCACCCAATCTGCACCGCTTTGAGGCCTTCTCGAATCTTTTTCAGACATTCTGATCTCAATAATAACCTGCTGGGCCAAGCTCTCCCTGTGAAGCACTGCATCGACACCAGGGATGCCTCTCCTATCCATCATCGACCATACCGAGTTTCCCATGCTGAGCGCCAGGTCATCAACGCTGAGGTTACGAAGATGCTTGCTAAGAACATTATCGAACCCTCCTACAGCCCCTGGGCCTCACCAGTCGTTCTTGTGAGGAAAAAGGATGGCTCGTGGCATTTTTGTTTTGACTATCGCCACCTGAACAAGATAAGTAAAAAGGACTTGTACCCGGGTCTCCCACGCATTGACGACGCCCTTGATTGACTCTACGGTGCCAAATTCTTCTCCATAGATCTACGCTCCGGCTATTGGCAGATAGCAGTGGATGACCAGGACCGTAAGAAGACTGCGTTTATGACACTTGATGGGCTGTATTAGTTCAGAGTTATGCCTTTTGGCTTATGCAATGCACTGGCCACCTTCGAACGTACGATGGACGCCCCTTCTGCATGGATTCAAATGGTCCACGCGCCTCTGCTGTCTCGACGACGTCATAGTCTTCCCCCCAGCTTCTCCTCTCACCTCGATGACCTTTCCAAGATTCTTTACCTTCTCCGTCATGCTGGCTTACAGCTCAACTCCACCAAATGCCGTTTCGTGCGTCATCAGATCACAATCTTGGGCCACGTCGTCGATGCCACGGGTGTTCACCCTGATCCAGCTAAAATCTGAGCCGTGAAAGAGTTCCCGGTGCCGCGTTCCTGCAACAACGTGCGGAACTTCCTGGCACTGTGCCCCTACTTCCGTCGATTCGTGCCAGGCTTTGCTTTCATCGCCCGCCCTCTCAGTGATCTGCTCGAAAAGGACATGACTTTCACCTGGGGACCCCTACAAGAAAACGTCTTTGCCGCTGTAATCTCGAAGCTCACCACCTCGCCAGTCTTGATACACTTCGATGTGGTCGTTCCCACTGAAGTCCACACTGATGCCAGCGGTCATGGAATCTGCGCTGTCCTTTCTCGGCGGCAATCTGGTTCTGACCGTGTCATTGCCTGCGCCAACCGCCTCACGGAATGAGAAGCTATCACAGAATGAGAGTGCTTGGCCCTCGTTTGGGTCGTTAGAAAATTTTGCCCGTATTTATAGAGCTGCCCTTTTATGGTTGTCACAGACCACCATGCTCTTTGCTGGCTCACCTCTCTGAAAGATCCTACTGGCTGGCTAGGTTGCTGGGCTTTGCGCCTACAAGACTATGACTACGCAGTGGTCTGTAAGTCCAGTCGGCCACACACAGATGCTGATTGCCTCTTCCGATATCCCGTTGACCCTCCTGACCATCTTGCACTGCCTGCGCTGCCGACCTGTTCTCGCACTCTGCTATTGCTCACGTTGGCGATGAGCAACAACGGGATACTGAGCTGCACTCTATTATTGACCGCCTCAACTCCTCCCCATCTGTCCCTGCTGTGCGCCGGTTTGTGCTGCATTATGACACACTATACCGCAGAGAAGCCTGAACCCCGCCAGCCCCGTCCTCCACGAGCTTCATGACCTCCACTTTGCTGAACATCAGGGTGTCTCGCGTACTGATGCCCGCGTGCGTCATCGCTTCTTTTGTCCCCACCTCTACCAGTCCGTATGCCGCTATGTTTGTGCCTGCGACCAGTGCCAGCGCTGGAAACGCCCTGCCACTCTCTCAGCGGGCATGTTCCAACCTGTGGATGTGCCCCCCAAACCTTTACATCGTGTTGGCTTGGTTCTTTTGGGCCTGTTTCCTGAGTCCACGTCCGGAAACAAATGGGTTGCAGTTGCTATGGATTATGCCACTGGCTACGCTATCATGCTGGCCCTCCCTACCAGTACTTCTACTGATGTTGCAGACTTTCTTCTGTACGATCTCATCCTTCGTAATGGTGCACCCCACCAACTTCTCACCGACCGTGGCTGTTGCTTTCTGTCTAAAGTTGTTGACGATGTTCCCTATTCCTGTTTGACTAAACATAAGCTGGCCACTGCCTATCATCCCCAAACCAACGGCCTCATAGAGCACCTCAGCTGCACTCTCACGGATATGCTTGCAATATATGTTTTCCCGGACCATCAGGACTGGGCTTCCTTCCATACGTGACTTTCACCCATAAATCTTCCCGCCATGGCACTGCCGGTTACTCACCATTCTATCTTTTGTACTGCTTCAAGCCCCCATTACCTTTGGGCACGCTGCTTCCGACATCTACTTCACAGCCTTCTGAATACGCACACGACGCAATTGCCCGGGCAGACCACGCCCGCCAACTGGAGTGATCCCGACTACTAGCATCGCAGGCCTCACAGCAGGACTACTACAACTGCCGCCATCTCATGGTCACTTTCTCCTTTGGCGCCCTCGTCTTGCTTTGGTCGCCATCTCGCCGCGTCGGGCTTTGTAAAAAACATCTGTCCCGGTATGTTGGCCCATACCGTGTGCTCTGCCAGGTAACCGCTGTCACCTACGCGATCGCCCGGGCCTTCCCGGAGACCATCTCCCGTGCGGCTCAGCTTGACATTGTCCACGTCTCTCGCCTCAAGTCCTACCTCTCGCCATCCCCGGCCGTGCCCTAATGTACACAGAGACGGTGTTTTTGCGACCAGGGGCCGTGCAACGGATATTGTGAGTTGAGAGGTTAACGGAGTGTCTCGGTGGTGCACATGTTCTGGGCTTGGGTGCTCTGTGCGGGCCCTGTGCCGTCAGCCTGTGCGCTGTGCCCGGGTCATTCTTGTGTTCTCGCCTTGGGCCACATAACAATAATGCTGCCATACATGTGTTTTATGTTTTTTTTCAGACCTGCTTTTTTTCCGCAATTGTCAGTTCAATTTTTTGCCCTTCTTCTTCCTTTTTTGTTTTGTTTTTGCCTGCTTCCACTTCGATATATATTTTGCAGCCTTCCCAACAAAATTTCGTTGTGAGAAAGCGCTTGTGTGTGTCCCCTTTTCGTTTGTCCTTGTCTGTTTTCAGCTATTTCTATTCCAACATACAGCCAGACACTGTGTTCAGTTCAGTTCCAGCCTTCACATGCTACGGATCTGAAATGAACTGCCTGCATAGCTGGATAACTACACCACTGAAAGCACGAAAAACATCATTGAAAACGAAACTGAACCAAAAAAATCTGATCTTCAGAAGTGTCTACAAGCTACCAGATGTTAGTTCAAAGCCATGTCTTCTCGGCATACCTAGGATGTCCTCCTTGGATGCCAACAAGGCTGCCAGCTTTCCCTCTAGTTAATATTTAGAAACTCTATGGTCTACATCATATAGACGTGCGCACGGGGGAGGGGGGGGGGGCCAGGGCAGGGCCCCCCTCCTCCCCATAATGTTCTAAAGGGAGCGCCAACTTTGCCCTATACCTTTACTCTGTTAGACCTGTCTCGCCGTTGTTTAAAATCCAGGACAATGGCCATGCAGGTTTTCTGACAGTACTGCTAAAAACTATGTGCTGTCCAATAATATTTTGTATATGATGGAATTTTATTGCATTGAAATAAATCTTTTATAACCATTCGTTATCTTTGCGGTGCGTTTTGACCATAGGGGCCTCAGTGGAAGGGGTTTGGGGGGTGGGTGGGTGAAGAAGTGCTGCAGTGAAACTTTGATTGTGTTGATAGGTAATGCAAATACAATGTAACAAAATATCTTGTGGCTTAAATTGAAAGCTGCCGTCATTTTCAGAAATGTCTGGTCAGTTGTATTTACATTTGTCATTGGCCTCGCAGTGACAAGGCAACGCCTGAATGTATGCAGTGTTCTGAAGCCAGGATTGCAAATAGCAAAGGGGAGGCAGGCCACTGGGATTTCTATAGCAATGTGCGCATTCTTTAAAAGCCCTAACAGGAGGTATAAATGAGTGAAGCAAAGGCAATGGGGTAAAAGGTATTGCACATTTATTGACAGCTTGCACTTCTGTGAGGAGTGGCAGCTAGCTACCAAGCATATCAGCTTCATCTGTCTGAACGCTGTGAACATTTTCTTCTGTACATGCCCAACAACTCATCCTTGGAATATCAGCACTTGTGGTGTTGCTAGTGCCTTTTTATGTGAACTGCAGCATGATGTGTTGTCGAGGGTCATTTGTCCAAATGTTTGTCAGGTAGATGACCTTGGAAAGTGTGTGCTGATCAGGTGCTGGGCAGGTTCCCAAAACATTGCTTAGTATCACGTTACAGGAGAAATGGGGCTCCTCTGCAAGGCTTTGTTCTCTAATGGCATCAAACCATAAAGGGCCTCAATTGCACTTTGAAAACAGTGATACGCAGTTGTGGCGCAGTGACCATGACATTCATTTGTTAGATTGAAGGTTATGGTTTCAATCCTGGCCATGATGGCACCATTTCAATGGAGGCGAAGTACAGAAATTATGTGTACTGACATTTTGGTGCTCGTTATGGAATCCCAAGAGGAGGCCTTCATTATGCTGTGCCTCATGGCCGATGGTGTTGCTTTGGCATGTCGAAATACATCAATAAAAGGTTATTCGATTGTATCTGTTTGCGAGAGAGATTTCGCCAACAAATTCCCTTTCCTACTGTTGAAATGCTCTTCTTCTGTAGCCGATGAGTAAAAAGAAATGCTGCATCTTAGTGTGATAACATTGGGAGGCTCTTGAAGCCTCCCTTGGCGGCGGCAGCATCATAAATCCTCCGTCAAGTAGTGTTTAGAAAGATTTTATCTCTCCACCTGCCAGTTGTCCCCTCTTCTTACCTGCCTCCTATCCCCTGTTCACTCGCAGGGGAGACAAGGAACTGAGCAGACAACTATCCGGAGAACAGAAGTCCTATGAGCAAAATATACATCGTCCTGAAGAACTGTCTATGCAAAAATGAGGTTTGTGGGAGCTATTCTTTGTCACATTGCTTGGAAAGAGTGACCTGGGTCTCGCAAGCCCCGTTGGTGGCTGTGCTTGAGACAGTCGCTGGCCAATGCAGTGGCGCATCGCTTAACCTATGCACTGGCAGTGATGTGAGGACTTGGCACGACCTGGCAATGTGACACATTTTCTGTAGTTGCAATTAACTTCACTTTATTACCTTAAAGGCTTCCGGGATTGGGGGTGTTACATAAGGGGCGGGTTACATGTATAAAACAGATTTAATAAACAAAGAAAACACGTAAGGTACATAAATTATACGCTGTTAAATATATTTTTTAAACAATTCACAAATGTTGTTGGACAGGTGATTGCGGCGATGTCGTGTGGAAGGCCGTTCCACTCCGTGGCTGAACGTGAAAAGAATGACGATTCAAATGTAGTAGTGCGTGTACGAGGCCGGGCAACTTGAAGGGGATGACCGATGCGGGGGGAAATGCGTGCCGGCGGATTGATGTAGGGCGGAGGACGAAGTGAGCTGTAATAAAATTTATGAAACAAGCACATAGTAGTGATACCACGTGTACAAGCTAGAGATGTTAAGCCTGCCTCTGCTGTTAATGACGATATACTAACATTATATGAATATTATATATACTAACATACGATATATTAACATTATATATGGTGGTCCACATTATATGAATAGCACGAACATATGAATCTTGTGGCTTGACTTAGTACTGATTCTAGAGAATTTGTTAGATAATTTTGGTTTGGGCTCCAAATAGCAGAGGTGTATTCTAATTTAGAACAGACAAGTGATTTGTAGACAAGTAATTTTACATTTTGTGATGCATGGCGTAGATGTCATTTTAAGAATCCAAGGCTTCTGTTAGCGGATGATATGACTTTTGTCACATGCGCATTCCAGGTTACACCATTGGACATTGTTACGCCGAGGTATTTATAAGTCTGAGTTAATTCTACCATGACGGAATCAGAAATATAATCGGTTGACGCGGGTATTAACAATACTATCACACTTTCTCCATTGATTGCCACAAATTGTTTTTCATGCTCTTCAGTTTCTTCCCAGCTATCCTCACATGCTGCATTCTTTTTTTCCATTTTCTTGTTCATTTCAACAGTTACTGGTCAGTCTTATATATCTTCGTGCCGCCTGTTGAAACACTAGCTTCTGATACCTTTGACAATTTTCCTCCCAGTGTTTTTTAATGTGCTAGCGGTAAGGTCCTCATGTCGCGCAAATTTCCAGTGTCGTCATCGGCATCATTATCCGTGAGCGAAAAATCCACGAATGATCCCCAGAGGAGCAACCTAGGGGACATGTAGGACACTTTGGTTTTGTTCGGTTTGTGGAATCGTCATAACCTGCCCACCAGATTGTGAAGTGCCCACCATGGCAGGTGGCAGTTAAATTAATGACTGATCGCGAAAGGTTGCTCAAGAAGATCAGTTCGGGTCTCTCAGTTCCCACTGGGGCAGCACCTCCCATTCCAGGGCAGTGGCGCATCGCCTTACTGCTACAGCACTGCACGACGAGGGGTATGAGGACCCTCAGCAATGTATGAATTTAAAGTAAAGAATGACCAGTTCTGAATATATGGACATTAACCCATTAACGCTATAGCGTCATACCCTTCAGCTCAAGTGTCTCCTCCAGTTTTCGGTCAACTTTTATGTTGTTTGATATTTCTGAGATTCATCTCTGTTTCATACAACCTGCACCTCCTTCAGCGCAAATATCGACTCGGCCTCTCTTGCGGTAACTCTGAAATTGAGAATGCACGAGCTCTGTGTTCTGTCCATGGCGATGTTTTTCTTTGCGCCACTCCTCACATGCCCGCCCCCCTTGTTACCCACCTGTCACATGGTCAGATTGCACCAGGTTGTGTCCTGCACGAAAAAATGGGAAAAAAAAGTCTGGCATACAGTGAGGACTGCAGCTTATGCTGCTTGAAACATTCTCGAGACAGCACCCTTTGGTGATGAAAACATTTTGAGACTTCATTGGAAAATGTTTTGGAGCTTCGTAAATGAGTAAAAACAATTCTTGACTTTCTTTTTTCTAATGCTGGGCTGTATAAGTATGCATTGGAATGCAGTTTCATTAATTAAAAGGGCTCCATAAACGAAATTGCATTGTTAATTTTCTTCCAGACACTGCAGCCTAGGGTACATAGACCAGAAACGCTTTTTATGCATTTTGAACATGGTCGTTCATAATTCCTGTGGCACTAGATTTCGCCATATTTTAATGTCCTGCATGCAATTGGGAGTTGCATCCATCATTAAAGGAGCTTTCCATTTAGCTTGGGCTGCTTATGTTAGCTTGGCTAATGGCATGGGCAGCTGATTAGCCCTATTTTCTTAGTCAACTTGGGAAAGGTGACGTGCAGGATATATGGAATGCAGTTCTTCACACAGCTGTGATAGAATTTCTAAGTGTTACCTCTGTACCTTCTTTGACAAATTGAAAGTTGCAGAACACAGCTAAGAGGTATGGAAGTCCTGTCTCATACAGTTCAGTCATGTCATGTTGAAATTAACACTTTGGTTCTCAACCAAAATTTTCAATAAAGCAAGTTGGCTGTAATAATTAATGATGATGAATAACGTGGGTTCAGAAAAAATCTTGTAAATTAAATATGCTTTTGTGCCTAGCAGTGTGTAGTGCAGTCGATATTAGGCAAATTTTTGGTGATTTTTCAAGTACACTGTCGCATCTTGTACAGCCTTCCAAAAATGCGACAAGGTATGAAGAGACTCCTGGGCCACAGTATGCATAGTACTGCGCTTTGCACTGACCTAACTCTTCACCATGAAACTGTGCTCATTGTATTGTCTTCTGATTCTGTATTTGCTACCGTATTCAGAATAGTGCCATCACTGAGCCGCTCAGCCAGCTCGGGTTCTTTACCGGCATTGAGCAGTTGTTCAGCGAGGCTTCCTTGTTCGGCAGCATCATCTTGTTTAAGGCATTCTCAAAGCATTGCACGGGGCATATCATTGATGTGCATCCGTCTGCTGCATTTTGCTTGTGATCGCCTGCAATGACATTTCTTCTCTGTTGAGTGATAACGGTGCTTGGTCAATGAAAATTGGTTTCTTGTTTTCCCTAGTCCTCCAACCCTTAGCCAATGTAAGGCCAGCATGACAGAAACATAGACAAAAACACAGGAGTGGTCGGTATGGGTGCTAACTTTCACCTTTATTTTGGAAGTCACCAGAGGGTACATATATGATATGAGCCAAGAAGTGACACACAATTGGCTAAGGAGCAGTAGCATTGTATCCAATGTACAGTCAAGTGGAAATGATACAGAAACAGGTGCCAGGGAAAGATCAAAAACAAAAGAAATGCAAAAGAACACAATTCAGTTTGTACTTGCGGCATACAAACTCGCGTGGCAACGCCGGGCCGTCATTGGCTTAGGTGCGGTGTTGCCGCGAAAATTTTCAACTTGTTCGAACCTCGCCGCTCCAGCCGCTGGAGCTTCCTCCGCCGCTTGATAGCGCATTCACACTTCGACATTCGGCGGCGAGAAGGAGCGGAATCCGCGGCCGCCGAAATGCTCTCTCGTTCACACTTCCCGGCCACCGCGTCTCCGCTCATCGCCTGTGTGTCGTCTGCTCACGGCGTACACAGATTTGGCAAGAGGTTAATCCATGCTGTCTACATACCAAAACCGTATGCGCGCTCGCGTACGCTAAATGCAGCTATTTTGTGGGACGTTACGCCATTTCTGACACTGGATGGATGAATGGATGGATGGATACGGCTGAACCCTTTACATCGGGTGGTGGCTCAAGCCACCTAGCCATGTCTTGTGAAATTTTACTCCTGTCTTGCTTTTAGCCACTAATCAGATAACCTTCGCTTGGTTACTTCTAACCTCTTAAAATCCACTTTCCCTTCACTATCCCTAAACCCCAATGCCTTGGGTAAGTCAGCCCCGCTGCCTTCCACTGTAGGGTGAAGCCCTTTACAGAAAAGTATCAAGTGTTCAGCTGTTTCCTCCTCCTCTCC
This sequence comes from Amblyomma americanum, assembly GCF_052857255.1. Taxonomy (NCBI): domain Eukaryota; kingdom Metazoa; phylum Arthropoda; class Arachnida; order Ixodida; family Ixodidae; genus Amblyomma; species Amblyomma americanum. The sequence continues at coordinate 62,329,001 of NC_135506.1, forward strand.
GCACGCAATGCACAAAGTGTCTATCTCCTGGTACCTGACTCTATACGTCTTAGTCCGCAAAACTCCAGTCCTGGCCTCAAACAACAAAGAACTTCCCCTACAATTATCATAGATAATTTCTTTGACAATTTCCTGTTTAAAGGTCCGGTATCTTTCCAGTGCCGATTTCGTCAGCATCCCTGTTTTCCACAAAGCTCTCTCTGTTTAAACGCCTAGTGGCGCCATCTGGTGGATAAGAGAGGAACCATTATTGTCAACAAACCGACGCCCCTCATAAGCCTAAAAGGGGAAGAATCGTCACCCGAAATAAAAATTAAAGCAAATTTATCTCTCAAACGTTTTCTTATGGGCGAGATAAGACAAAGCGAAAGACCGCTGTATCTTTTATGGCCAGTGAACGTGCTGAAAAAGGCAGTAACAGCGACGAATTCAGCCCGAAGCGAGGCGTCCTGCATCGAAGGACGCCGCCATCTTTGTCGCCGCGGGTACTCGCCTTTCTATTGGCTGACGAGATTCGGCGGATTTTTTACTGGCGGCAAAATTCAGTCCAGGACCCATCGGCCTTTCCGCTGGGTATTTCGGCGGAATCTTTGCCGTGGTAGCGGATTCCGCTCACTCTCGCCGCCGAATGTCCAGGTGGGTGAAAGGCCTTTTTCATATTCCTGTGCTGCCACCTCGCGTACAACGCCGGAAGCTCACCGGAAGGGTACTGTGCGCCCAACCCGGCCGGACTGAGTGCCGCTGCGGAGCACGTTTTGTTGGAATCTGTCAACGATGGCGTGTCCTGGGCAGCACCTGGTACCTGGAGGATTTCGATTGTCTGATGGCTCGGTGCGAAGTCCGAAGCAGGCTGCTGTGCCCACCGAAGAGCAAATTCTTCAGTATCTCTGATCAACCGGCATGCGGTGCGTACGCCAGCTGAACAAGGGCCGCCGCTTCAGAGATGAAGGCTACATTCGGAACATAATGCTCAATAAAATATCCCCGATCAGTGAGGTTGGCGTTTTCCGCTGTGTATGCCTGCCATCCATTAAAAGGTGGATACTACATCGTGCACGCCGTGGCACAGAAAACGACTGGGGACAACAGTTTTCACAAGCAATCGTTGTGCTCAAGCGCTTCCGAATAGCTACACGAACTACAAAAGCACTAGCGTACTCACAACATGGCAGCTCCGCTAGAATTTCACTTTATTTTCCCACAGCACACCGCTGCATAGGTTAAACAAGCATGCACGTCCTTAAAGACGAGCGCGAGGGGCGCACATTGAGTCATTCCGGCGATACAACGCAGCGCTCTTCATCATGGATATGATTCGAACACACGCATAACGCACCTTCTTCTTCTGCCTCTTAATATATGGCACATACTCACACCGGGGAATTGGCCAGGGTGTAGAGGCATAAACAAGGAAATTTCCATTGGAGATTATGAAAAATTCTAGCACCATGCGTGAATGCTCTCGTAGCTTCTTTTTCGTTGTCTGCTCCATCGCGAGTTGAAAGCGGCTCACAGCACTTGCCCATTCGGCCTTCTTGCTTGAGAAAGCAAAAAGCGTCGGAACGAAGTCTAAATGCCGCGGTGACATTCGAGGCCTTCTGGCCTTCCTGGCCAGAAGCCGGTTTGTTTACACTTCCACGGCCGGTCTCGACTGGAGCGCGCGACCCTTCCAATATGTTTCGCGATACCGCCGCCAGGGGATGGGCGCATGCGCAGTCGCGCTGTGAAAAAAGGCGGATTCGCGAGCGGTCCGCTTGCATGTGAAACAGGCTTTACTTTTATTATCGCTTTTGCGGCACCAATCATCATATATAGGAGACGACTGCTACTTCGATCACCCGCGAAAGTGCAGGGAGGAATGAGACCTCGCTGCGTATATTGCAGCAACGAGAGCAGACGACGCTGCTCCGTGCATACTCTATTGACGTCACGCTAGCATTCAATATGGCGGTCACTGCCGGTGGGAGGAGTCCTATGGTCTTAATTTCGATCGCATTTTTTGGAATTTACAGCGCATCCAGGGCAGCCAAATTTCGGAAATTGAATCATAAGATCTTGAATTAGTTACTTAAGCACAAAACTGAAATGCGAAAAACGACCATGTCATGGCCCCTTTAAGTAAGAGAGCATAAGGAAAGGGCATAGGGAAATTCATGGATAGCTAGCGCAAGCTGCCGTCCGATACAAAGAATAAAATTATCATCGTCTATCCACTCATCCATCCATCCACATAAAACCAGCCCGGACCCTTGCCGACCTTCTCTTCCTCTGGTTGTGTTCGTGCTGCTTGGTTTAAGCCGCGGGGTTTAAGCGGAGCTTTATTTGCTTGTCGTGTGGTCTTTCACATGATGACTGTGAAAGAGGAAGTAGCGCCCACGTTCCCATTCAGCCGGAGGACATAATCACCATCGTGGGCTAGAGGAATCTGACATCATATCCCTAATTTTTCCTACGCATTTCAGTATGTTCCCGTGAGTACCTTTCCGTTTTCATTGCTGGATGCACACTCAGATTTACTATTAATCTCCTTGCTGGCGGTTATTTTCTGCTGCGTTCCCTCATCTTCCGGGTAAAGCAGCGAGACGCAACGCCCGGCACCGAACTCGGGCAAAAAGGCTCGCCTGTTTTTTGGCCAGAGCAATCCCAGACTGGAGCTCAGTCTTGTTGAGGATCTGCTAAGGATGTTAGTTTGCCCGATGACCTTCTGAACCGCGGTCAGCTTTTGTCTGGCCGCCGGTTCAAAGGCAGCATGGAATATGGAATGTAATGCTGGGTTTTTAACGCGACAGAGTTAAGGTGCCCATGTCGCCAGACACTGGCCGTGAGCGAAAAATGGGGCATCTCGTTGGACACCTGAACCGCGCCATGATGGAAGGGATTTTCCTTTCCTTAAAATCAATTTTCATTTCATTTTCCTTCCCTTACTTCTAGATTCGTGTCCACCGAGATATGTGAGACAGGCGTGCTTTCCTTAAATTGTCGGCCAACGGGCCATGCGTCGCACCGAACGGGCGATGGCGTTCCGTGCACTCTTTGGCAACGCTGCAACATGCTGTCGTGTCTCACTCTTAAAGACGAAGCTTAAGCGTCCTCCAATTTTTTTACTACACGTATCTCTGTCATGCATGTATCCTGAGCTGCTCGCGCGTTCATGTCTGCATGCGCAATATGTGTGCTTTTCATATAGATTTTAAACACATTTCAGAACCAGCTTTGATTCTCACACGAAGTCACTGACGCATGCTTCGAGTTCGGCGTTTGTTGCCTGTTGAAGAAGGTGCATGACCAAGCTGGGCGATAGAAGGCGAAGGCAGCAAAAGCACTGAAGCGCCACAAGGTGAATCCCGTTTTCTGTTAATTTCGGAGGTGCGCCGCTTCGAGCTGAGCTCATGCTTTCCAATGCGCAAAGTGTCTAACAAATGCGGGAATCAGACTTAGCCCCGATTGTCAAGCTTTGTGGAATGCAGAAAGCAAATAACAAGCAAAAGACTTCAGTAGCTATATGTGTGTTGATATGCATGTTTGCCTTCATTTTCAACAAACACACAACTGACAGCTGAGAAAGGCCACAGAAAGGTGAACTTTCTGGACAAGTTTCTTGATATTCTTGACTTTTTGAAAGCTGAATATGCACAAAACTCGTGCGGCAGCGTTGCAGGCAGTGATAGCTTCAGCAAATGATGGTCAGAAACGTGATCATCCTGCTGTGAAAGAGTAAAACATGTAGCCATAGAGGCAAGCAGAAATCAGCAGTGAAGACCTAGACAAGTCTTAGTAAGCACATTACGCAGCAGGGCACTGCACACATAGGGTTTGGTGTGTGTTGTCATTGACCTATCCTGTGTGCTTAAGCTGCTTGCCTCCAGATATGAGGCATTGACATAGGCTTCAGTGGTGCAATGTGGATGAAAAGATGAGTTCTGCATGCTTATTAATTTATATCATTCAGCTCCACGAGTTCGGAGCTGCGAGCATCTTGCAGTGTAAGCTTGTGGTGCAGAGTTTCAGTTCAGTATATAGGAGAAATATGCCTGTGGCTAGCCAAATTGCCATAAAAACATTCTTGCGGTAAGAAATTTCACGGGTAGTGCCTCTTCACAGAACATAATTTTAAACTTTGATAAAAGTTTTTCTTGGTGCCAAGATGAACCTTATATTAGAGCTTTATCCTATACAAGCTTTATCCTTAAAGATGCACCTCTTTATGGATAGAGTTTGTCCGACTAGAACTTGTATCGCGATGAGTCCCCTTTCTGAAGTGTGACGCCAGCATTTGCAAGAACAGCTTTTGTCTTTATGTAAGCTTGAAGTATACTGTTGTTGACGTCCATCTCAAGAGAATTATAGTCAGCATTTGCTAATTCCGAAATACAGATAACTTTGTCAAGAAATCGTCCCTCTGAAACAACATCTCGACTCGGCATGGCTGCTAACAGAAATGGGCTGGATGCAGTTCCAAAGAGGACTCAAAAGATCTGCCACAGGACATTGGGCAGTATGCGGTTGGGAATGGTAGACTTTGTTACCTTTGCTACCAATCAAAACCAGGAGGTACAATGCACGTCCTCATGCGAGATGTGCCCATTTGAATGTACCTCATATTCCTGTCAGCCGCCATAACAATTGGGTGGCTTTGTAGAGTATGGCGTCTGTGAAAAAGCAATGAAGCAGCCAAGGCAAAAATAAAGAGTGTACTGCGGGGACTTGAATGTCTGTTAACAGTCAGCTTGATGCGTCGACAGGGCTGAAATCTCAATTGGGATGATCGCGTTCCTCGAACCTGAGTTGTTTGTCCTGATCTAGTTCACAATGCAACTTTATGGTCCTAACAGAATTGATATTGATGCTAATGGTGCTTGTGTGTTAGCTTTAACTTTGACATTTTGACTTTTTGTTACGACTGAACGACTGCCTTCGGCAAGGATAGCTCTTAATACGGCCATTTGTGTGTTACGACACAATGGCTCCATAGGACAAATAGAGTAGCAGTGACGACGTTGCACTTGATCAAACACGTCTTGTTTACAGGAATTACAGCTGTAGCTTATGCTAAAAACAAGGCCGAGGTGAAGTCTAGGTCACTTTTGATCGCCCAGATATGTCAAATATTGCACAAAAAACAAGAATTCACCTGTACAAAAATATTTGCAATGTGAATGCACGTTAAAAACCCCAAGTAGTCAAAATTTTTGGAGCCCTTACTACAGTGTTCCTTTTAGCCTGATTTACTTGGGGACGTTAAACGCCATAAATCAAACCTGTTCCTAAATAGTTGTATTGTCTTAGGCGACTAACGTGCTGTTGTCATGAAGCTTGTCATGGTGTGAGCTCTTGGTTTAAAGGCACCGTGTGTTTTAACCAAATTAAAATTTGTTACTAACCAACTTGGTAATAATGCACCCTTTACGGATTAAATGTTGGCTTCAATTTTTTTGTAAATTCTCAATACCAAAATTTTGTTTCAAAATGTAATTCTGTGTGTGGTCAGCTTCTGAACCGTGAGTTATTCATAGTTGCATGGCTGCTGTGCAAGATTCATTTCCACATTTGCTAACGTGTGGTGAAAGCTCCAAAAGAGTTTGACACATGAGGTCCCACATTCTTTTGAATGTTCCATCTTTCACAACGCAGGTGCAGTCACTATACATGACAAGCAAGGCAAACCTACTGGACCAAGTTCTTGCAGTGACACGACCCCAACATCCAGCTGTGCTCCATGCGTCAATACGGTTTCACACGTATGGACAGCCTGATGACACCTTCACTTGCACACCAGTGAACGTCCATATCAGTGTGACCACTGCGACAAGAGTTTCACAAAGGAAAGCCTGATGATGCACCTTCACTTGCACACCGGTGAACGTCCATACCAGTGTGATCACTGTGACAAGAGTTTCACAAGAAAGGACAGCCTGATGACACACCTTCGCTTGCACACCGGTGAAAGACCATACAAGTGCGACCACTGTGACAAGAGTTTCACACGAAAGGACAACCTGATGACACACCTTCGCTTGCACACCGGTGAATGTCCATACAAGTGCGACTACTGTGACATCAGCTTCACACGAAACGACAACTTGATGACACACCTTCGCTTGCACACCGGTGAATGTCCATACCAGTGCGACCACTGTGACAAGAGTTTCACACGAAAGAACAGCCTGATGACACACCTTCGCTTGCACACCTGTGAAAGTCCATACCAGTGTGACCACTGTGACAAGAGTTTCACACGAAAGGACAACCTGATGACACACCTTCGCTTGCACACCGGTGAACGTCCATACCACTGCGACCACTGTGACAAGAGTTTCACACAAAAGAACTACCTGATGACACACCTTCGCTTGCACTCCGGTGAACGTCCATACCAGTGCGACCACTGTGACAAGAGTTTCACACGAAAGAACAGCCTGATGACACACCTTCGCTTGCACACCGGTGAAAGTCCATACCAGTGTGACCACTGTGACAAGAGTTTCACACGAAAGGACACCCTGATGACACACCTTTGCTTGCACACCGGTGAACGTCCATACCACTGCGACCACTGTGACAAGAGTTTCACACAAAAGAACAACCTGATGACACACCTTCGCTTGCACACCGGTGAACGTCCATACCGGTGCGACCACTGTGGCAAGAGTTTCGCACGAAAGGACAGGCTGATGACACACCTTCGCTCGCACACCGGTGAACGTCCATACCAGTGCGACCACTGTGACAAGAGTTTCACACAAAAGAACAACCTGATGAGACACCTTCGCTTGCACACCGGTGAAAGTCCATAGAAGTGCGACCACTACGACAAGTGTCACGCGTAAGGACAACCTGATGACACACCTTCGCTTGCACACTGAATAGAGGCCATTCCTGAGTGAACTGTGCCCACGAGCCTTTTTAGGGAGTCAAACCCTCAAAATGCATTTGCAAACACATACGGGCGTGAGGCCATGCCACTGCTCAGTGTTCCATGGCCTTTTTTGACAGTGGCGCCCTCGAAAAACATTGGCGGACACATACAGGTGAGAAGCCATACCTCTGCTCTCTGTTCCTCATGGTGTTTACACAAAGCGGAAGCCTCAAAGGCATCTGCAAGCCAATAAGTATAGAAAGACCACTTCTTCATCACCTCTGCCCAAAGGCGTTTGTAATTTTGGTTAAAAATGGTACCGTGAGAATAAACATGCAGTATGGGAATCAATAGTTCCGTGAAATTCTTGTTCCTTTTGCCTGTATTGTGTTCGACAAGCACTGCTAGCTGATGACCAGCGTGAGTGATTACATTTGCAGGTTGCCCCCATGCTCCTTGTTCAAACAGGAAGTTTGCATGTTTTTGAACTACACTGGCAGAGAGAATCTGTTTATAACCTTTCCCTATGAAGTAAGCTTTTCCAAAATAAAACATTTGCCACTAAGGCTGAGTGGCATGTGTGAATGACGTCGCTTCTGATCATTACAAAACGTGGTGCAAAGTCTAAGACTGTTGTATTGACATATGTTGCTTCTACAAGCTCTCATCCTTCTACCAAGATTGTAGGGGAAGCAAGATTGCACCTAGCCACACTTATATTGTGTGCATTCAGAGTGTTTTCCTGACTAGTTTACAGATCTGAGCATTAACATCACTGGAGCTGTTCTTCCCGTAGTGGTGCAGGAAACGCCTGTGCGTGTGGTGTTTTTCCTGTGTTAGTGGTAAAGCAGTATCACCGGTATGTATGAGAACACAAAGTTATATCCTGTCAGAACATATGTCTTGCTTTTAAAACAAGAGCATTACTTGCCCATTTAATGAAAACCTGCATGTGCGTGCATGTGCCCGATGATACCCATAAAAGATGGCGTCCTCATGCAACCTGGCAGGTGGTGGTTGAAATTATTGGTTACGCGAGGTTACAAATTACACCAGTGGCAGCACTTGCCATCCCAGGGCTGTGGCGCATCGCTTAACCACTGCACCAGTAGAGCTATGAGGACTCCCAAGGATCTATGCATGTTAAGTAGAGAAAGACCAGTTGTGCACATATGGGCATTAACCCATAGCCATGGCATCATACCCTTAAGGCGGAGCACGGGCCGCGGTATGGCGGCAACTGCCTTTGCGAAATTGGCACACAGATCAGAAGGGGTGCAGTATCCTCACAGCAGCGGCTATGTAGGGCCATGCAGAGGTAGAATTGTCAGCTGCATGGCATCGGGTTGCATCACGCTGCAGCTTGCGGCAACTGCATGCACAAAGTTAACGGGCGAGCTGACGCCTTCTCACACGTAAGCAGTCTTAAGTGTGTCTGCCAACTTTGATGTTTAGTCTTTTAACTGCTGTTTCTTGTTATAAAAATTATTTTACCTCCTGTATTAGTGCATTACTATGTATTTCTGTTGAATGTTGCATATTTTCATGTGTAAAATTGTGCCCCAACATTTTTTATCTCTTTTGAGAGGTCATTATATATTGAACTTAGTTCTACTCCATCACTCAAAGCCACCTCGGTGCTTGCCTAATAATGGGGCATTATGAGTCAGGACTAACACTTCTTCAGAAGTAAAATACCTGTGACATGACACTAAATTTCCCAATTTGTCTACCTATCAGCAGAGTACTTGCGTTATAAAAGTTGTTCTCAAAGCAATAATCTGATAAGGAATTTCTGAGCTGTCTTCAGTGCACAGCATTTTTGCATATTTGCAATATACTAGTATGCTGATTGATGTGATGATCTTCTTGTACTTCTCTGACTATATGTTTGCTTATTTTTTAAACTGTATTTTCTTCTCTGCTGAGATATATCCTAGTGATTGAATTTTATTACTCAGGTATATGTCAAGTCTCCAAGTAATCCACTGATAAAATATCAGTAGGTGCACTCGTGATGAGGTAAAAACTGAAGCCAGGGGAAGAAGCCCCTTTAATTTTGTCATCCTAGATTTTTCACTCAACCCTGAGTGGCCAGTCACTAATTAACTTAAGCGTGTGGCTGCTGATGTGGAGTGAGGTAGATGTGATTGGAAGTCTGATGTACTAGTTGAATTCAATTCTTTGTCATGCACTCTGGACTATTAGGAAAGAGCATTCAAGTGTGGCTGACTGCAGGAGGAAGTAACAAGTTCATGAAATTAGTTGTGATAGCATGGCCGTGGCAGGCACAAAACAGGAAATTTAGGGGCCAACAGGAGGAGCCTCTGTCCTGTACTGCACTTGGGTGGCGCTGATGACGACTTATATCAATAAAAATTCTTGTGCAGTTGAAGGTACTGGCCTTATAGATTTACATATAAAAAGGAGCATTTTGCATACAGGTCATGACTTTTGCTAGTGTGTACAGAAAAAAAGGTTACATGTTTCTTCTATGCCTAAATTAAATTTGCCACATGGACATCGCATGGACAATAAGAAAATTGCACACAGCTGTTGTGTATTTGCCATAACAATGTACTGTTGGTCCTGGCTCTGTATCAATGCATGGGGTATTTTAATAAGCCTTAATTTATATGCCACTTTCGACAAGGGAGTGAACCACAAATATTTAGTTTTAATACTGGCTGTGGCCCCGTACGAAAATAGATTCTTAAAAACCAGGCACGTAAGGAAACACACAAACAAAAACAGTAATAGAGTAAAGTGTAAAAATTGCACAGTTCGCACGGCAACTTAACTATTGCAAAGCAGAAAACAGATCGGTGAAACAGAAAAAGCTCTATGTAACAGAAATGCACTGAGGTATCGTAGCGTAAGGCAACACAAAAAAAAACAATAATACAGGAAAGTGTAAAAGTTGCACAGTTCGCACCGCGACTAAGCTATTGCAAAGCAGAAAACGGACCAGTGAAACAGAAAAAATTCTGTGGAACAGAAATGCACTGAGGTATCGTAGCATAAGGCAACACGGAAAAAAAACAGTGTACAGGAAAGTAAAAATTGCACAGTTTGCACCGCGACTAAGCTATTGCAAAGCAGAAAATGGATCGGTGAAACAGAAAAAACTCTATGGAACAGAAATGCACTGAGGTATCGTAGCGTAAGGCAACACACAAAAAAAAACTGTGTACAGGAAAGTGTAAAAATTGCACAGTTCGCACCGCGACTAAGCTATTGCAAAGCAGAAAATGGATCGGTGAAACAGAAAAAATTCTATGCAACAGAAATGCAGTGAGGTATCGTAAACATACCAGTAACCTCAAGTCTCCAGGTGTTCAGTTTTTTTTAACAGCTAAATAAAGCTTTACAGCCTTTCTCTTTTGCCCCTTAGAGCTTCTTTGGACACCTCATAGCACACTCCAACATGAAATATGAAAGTACACTGATAACAACTGAGGTGGGAGGCCTTTTCTAGAAGCGGCAGGCATAGCAATGCGACACTTTGCAAAGTCAGTGGCATAATGCAGCAGTGGCATCACAAGGGGGGTGATGGGGTGCGGTCCGCATCGGGTGCAGAGCTCAAGACAGTGCAGCTGCAGGATAGAAGGATGGCGGGGGGCATGCAGTGCCTTTGTTAACTGCCACTTAGCTTAATGCTTCATTTCCTAAACTCACTGCTTTCTCTGATCATTTGTTCGAGCCAAAATATTTTGGCTACGGAGACACATTGAAGCGGCAGGCACTGACCTGCATGAGGCCAAGCATTCGTCCTTATTGCACATCTTCGCGTTCATCCCTCAGTTGGGTTTTTCATCTTACAGAGCTTTTTCACTAGACGTTCAAATATTCCTCAGGATACCCCTGCCTGGGGCGTAATGAGATGGTCAGTGGTTCTAATTTCTAACTTATCAAAAACTACTTAACATGTGCAAATAAGATGTCTAGGTTCTCAAGCCTTGCATTATTATCTCTTGAAAGCAAACTGGCAAAAAGCACCAAAGTTGAAGAAATGATCAGGAGCTTCTTGCAACCCTCTCCTTGAATAAAAAAATTATTGCTCGTTTTATTTGCGCTATACAAACTCAAGGTGAGTCAGTTGTTCACCAAGTGCCTATAGGTTGTCTACTTGCATTTGAATCAAAATTTTCGGAGAGAAATTGAACGTCATGTTATCAGTGTAATACCGCTTGACATGAACACAAATTTCATCTTACATCATCGTTCTCACAACTAACGAGACTTCTTGGCGCTGCAGGAACCTGCTTAGAGCTTCTTGATTACATTATCATCAGGAAATCATTGCCCTTGCAGAAATTGCTCGTATTACAGAAGATAAAATAATCACCACCACCGAGGCCTGAACAGCACGGTGAATGCTCAAGCTTCATGAGGCCACCTTCCCAGATAGCTTAGATTTGAAAGGCTTGTATATTGGCGCATCGACGTGAGCAGACTTGCCGTAACGCATTTGCTGTCAGCTTCACACGACATTTCACTTTGGTTTCTCCCATATTTGTCGTTACTGAAGCATATTGAAGGCTTCGTATTACATGGCATGTATTATAGTAATAAAAAGCCTCCTGTATTGTAAAAGGCTGTTGCCGTAATCTTTCCAGCTGAAATTTGTACACTACATTTCTTTAGATACAGTTGGGAACCCTGTGATTCCATTGCACAGAGTTCGAAATCCTTTGATTTCTGTTTAGCCCACACTTAACTACAGTTGTCATCCCGTTACTGCCAGTGCTTTAATCGGAGTGAAGTGCTAGTGTGTACATCTCCAGAAGTGTTTCGCATACTGCAATTAACGACTTACTAGTCGTTCTGAAGGTGTTTGTTTTGCAGTAATAAATAACGCCCTGTCATTCTTGCAATTTAATTCAGCTTTCTAACTGTCAAAACTCTCTTGAATGGTTACATTTTTGTTGCTTATTCCAACAGCAATAAAATTCAGTTTTCTGTACTTTTGTTACGGCCTTGTGCACTTCAACAGTTCAATTGTCCTTCATGGTTCCTGCGTAATGAGTACACACATATTCACATACTGGAAAGGAGTTTGCATCAGTTATTTATTGTTTCTTTTTAATTACCTCTGCAGATATCAATTCAGTGGTTCTGTATACATCTGAAACAGTCCTTAGGCGGTTACCGTCATAACTTTTTGTAGCTTTTGGTACTCATATCTTTGCAAACCTTTTAAACGTCCACACAATTTTCGCAATTCTTTTCACACTGTCAGTCACTGCATTCATTCACATCTTCAAAACACTAGTGTAAATTTCTCTTAATTGGTGCACCTTTGTTCAAAAAGCAAATTTCAGAGGTTTCGTTTTCCTGGCTCTGCTAATATGAATATCAAAGTTCACCAAGCATGTTTTTCTTGCCACTGTGAGTTGAATTATATTCATATGGTACGAAGTAAGCTAAACACTGAAGCAGAGTAGGGCTCATGCACCACACACTGGAAGAGAAGGTGCAGGGGGGAGGAGGGTGACGCAATTGCCACTGCACTGGGTGCAGTTATAGCGATGCCACTAGGATGCAGTAGCAGTGGTTGTATTGTTGTGCTGCTGCATCCTGTTTGTCTTTACCTATGAAAGCAGGTATAGTAACGACTTTTTGCCCCCGGTACATTTTCTTGAATGCTACTGCCTAATTTGTGGCCACGTTTGGTTTTTCTTGCTTGTCCTGCTGTGACTGGCTGCCCAGCAGGAACGCGTTTCGAGCCCCTTGGTAGGCCAGGCCGGCACCTTGCCAGGATTGTTGGCTGTACTCTTATTATTTGGCCACGCCTCCTATCGGCTGTAGAGGAGGCCTTTAGCTTCAGCAGAAGAGCATGTGCACCACTACTTGTCACATTTTTGAGCTGTGCAGTGACTGCATCCAGTAGTTTAGGATAAACAGCGCTGTCTTCAGCCAGCTTGTGCACACGTCGCAGCTCCTTTTCAAGTTTTATAGTTCACAGTATTTTTCCTCCATGCCCTGCAATAGAAAATAAAAAAATAATCATGGTACTATCTCTGACTGTATACTGAAAGAGTGAGTCCTGCTTAACCCTTTAAGGCATTTTGTACATAATTGTGTACAGGGCAAACTAACGGGCTGTTCTGAGAGTGTGCTATGCCTAGCAGTAATTTCTTTCTTTCATATGGAATTAGTGTTCTTCATGTCACATATGATGTGGTTCTTATTTGTGCCACTTAATGAGTACAATAAGTAATATTTAGCGAAACATTGAGCAGGGTATTAGTATGTCCTTTGCCATTTTTATGCAGATAGATCTTGCCACCAGCAGTAAGGTCATCTTTTGTCTCGCAATTTCAAGCGTAATGTGTAACTCAAAAACAAAAATTGATTTCACTATTTTTCGACTGTTTACTCGACAACTCCTGTCATTTCAATATTGCTGTTTCGATTAATTGTGACAGATTGTACATGATTTTGCACATCCGTTTAAAAAATAAAGTGGTATTTCACACTTGCAAACTAACAAATTATCTCTTCATGGGGCTTTAATATACTATTTAAGATGAAAAATGTTTGTTTTCGATTAAAACAAAAATAACACCTCAAAGGGTTAAAAACTGATGTGACATTTTTAAATAGACGGGTGGGTAGAGTGGGTAAAAGGTAGATGAAAATCAGCCAGAAAAGACGGTACACAACACAAAGGGGTGGACAACTGCTGGACTAAAATATTTATTGAAGGCAGGCTGCCAAGTAATACAGCCTAAATATGCCAAAACTGCATCTAAGAGAAATTTACATACGAGAAATCATAACATAAAATTCCTTTTTCACCAGCGCTAGAGATGGTACACTCACATAAGAATCACCAAACTTCTTGATATCAAAGGCCTCAAGGATGTCGCTGTGGCCTATAATGTAAACTTCACTAAACGTGACGTGCAGTCATGGACACAATTGTATAGAGCAAGCTTCATCATTTGAACTTTTTGCGTACATTTAGCGAAAGTGTGAAGGTTTCTAGACGTTATGTATGAACACACCAGCGGAACTTGTTTGTGTGCATGTCGGGTGCCTCCTAATTTACTATAGGTGAGGTGCGAGAGGAGTTTGATCATTAACAAATGCTTTGTATTTAAATGGCTGCGACTATACATACTGTGGTACATCAGCTACGTTAAAAGGCAAGACGATCATTTTCTTCAGCATCAGTATTGCTCACTACCTTAGTACTTTTACAATCTATCACTTGTCATTAACGCACACGCTGCCAGGCATAACTTGTTCCACAAATTAAAGGAATCATGTAAACCGCTTCTGTGGTGCATTACATGTGCTGGCTGTCATGTTTGGTAGTGCACAGTTTCTTTTTTACTCATTGCATATTTCATGAGGCACGATGGCTTTGCTGGACTTGAAAAAAAATCATATTTATGCCTTGATGTTTGCTAAATTTTTTATGCTGTGCATCATGTGCAAATAAGTAATGACTGACTTTAATGTACCTTTTTTTGGTCACATCTTTCCTTTTTTCTATTTTGGCACTGCTGTTCTTACTTTTCAAGAAGGATTCTGCTGTTTTGTCATTCCTGATGGAAAGTCCGAGCTGAACAGGCATTCCGCCTTGGTTGTAATGCTACCTTTCACTGTAGCGGATGTACCACCATATCTTGGCAAGGTTTCCATTCTGGGCCACCAGAAAACACGTAAGGCATGCAAAATCCTTCAGACCTTCCTGATAAGGAAGCACAAAATGTGAGTGCACCATCTATAACAAAGACATTGATATGTTGTGAATTTTCATAGATAAATTTCTGTTTGCCCATGCATGGCTGTGGTACTAATTCGCAGCCACTCTTCGATACAGACTTCAGTTGTTAGTGAACCCACTGTCCTGCCCTCTATCTTCTGCATCGTATCCTTTTTTGCTGGTTTTCACCCTCCTGAACATCCTACACCAACTGCCCCAACATCAGCCTTTCCAGCTTGAGTTACAGAAAAGTGTACATTTTTGTTTTGGTTGCATGCCTAAAATGTGCTGCTGCCAGAACTACCTCTACTCTCACAAACATGACGTTTATCCTAAGCTACAGTCTGTATACACACAAGCTCTTGTTTGTTTTTGTAGATTATCGACGACAAATGGACATTTTGCATCCTCTCAAGTAAATGAATTCAACTTTCCTTCTCTCTTCTGTTTTGTCCTTTTTTGCACCCTCTCCTCATGTAGGGCAGCCTGTTGGGCATTTCCTGGTGAATCTTTGTGCCTTTCCTTGCATCTATCTCTCTGTTATCAAGAATAAGTGAAGTTTCCTGGCCATTAGATTTATCACGCTGTCAGTATTCTCAAGGAGGCTGCCCTTCCTGAATATATGTGCACTGTAATCATTAACACATGCACGCACGCCATCCCAAATGAAGGTGAACGCACTGATGCATGATCTGCTGTTTCATTTTGTTTTGACCTTCAGGACCTTCTCACCTGAAAAGGAACTTTCTCAGTAGTGACAACTGTATGCTTGGCATACATGTGTTCATAGGCATGCATATATACATGCATGTATATGACTGCATGTAGTGTATTAATGTGTTCATGTATGTGAAACACAACATGTGCTTTTCAATGCTTCAAGATGCACAAAAATTATCTGAAGGCTCACTACAAGATATAACACTATTGGGAATGGGATGTTGGTGGTGTGTCTTGGCCTTGTGTTCATATATTGTTTCACACTTATGAAATATGGAGCTGCTGGTTACAAGTTGGGGCAAGCATGCCCCACTTTAACCCTGCTGCACACAGAACATAACAGAAACTGTCCACAACCCAGTGGTTCATTACAATATTCTTATCAGCCAGGTAATGAGCACAGGGATATACTATGCTGAAAGTGATGACTATGCCATTAACCTCCAAGAAGTTTTGTTATGCTTCTACAATAGTTCATAATAATAGTTGAAAGGATAAAAGCTCCACTGTACATCAGATTTCTCATTCCTACGGTTATGCGCATGCCTCAGCAACGTGTCTCAAAATATTTCTCCCAAGTTGTGATGGTAAACTCTACCAGGGCAACTGCATTGTAAGCCTTGGTGCGGCACAAAACAATGTCCTTCAGGATTCGTATGGATGCCTCTGAGTAATTATTCGTGTTATGGCCTCTGGTGGCTGTGCCTGCACGGTAGAGGAGCACCCACTCTTGCTGGCATTGAAGAAAGGTCTCCACTATCTTTATGAAGGCTTTGTGTTTGAGGTAGTGAAGCTCTTCCTTAGCTGTCTGGAGCTCTTCCAATGTTTTTGCATACAGAATCTGAAACCAGAACAAAAAAAGCTTATCGTCTACGCATACAGTGGTGTTTTGTATTACTAGCTGCGTACCATTATTTCCGTACCATACCATGTGAACTCATTTTTGAACTGAATGTCTTTATAACACAAATGGATTGGACCTATATCTTGAGCAAGTACAAGCTGTTTCTGCATTCCTCATCATCCTTTCTTGATCAGTTAACTTTGCTTAGTTTTTCTCACCAGGGATCTTCTGTCACATGAGCAATCTAAATGCACAAGGAGTCAATGACCATAAAATTTTTCAAGGACCATACATGTGTGTTGCTGTCACAGATATGAATTTGTTAATAAGAAAGCATGAAATCTGTTGGCTGGCACAAGATATATCTAACTAGGTAAGTTACATTTGGGACGAACACTCGGTCTGAAGCAGCAGATTAGGAAAGCATTTGTTATTGTTGTAAATGCAGTTTTTAATTCACACATGTTCAGAAAATAAAGCACTGCACACTTTGCAAGTAGGCACAATCCAAAGACAGAGATGGGAGGCAACACGGTGCATTTCATTTCAGAAGCATACATATTTTTTCCAGTGGTACTTTCACAAACAAATTGTTATCTGTTCTCTTCTTTTTGTGTTGTAGCACCAGTAAGGAATTGCCAGTTCTTGGTTGTCATGAAGCATGCAATTATGCTTAAATGGGCAAAATACAGAGACGTGGCATGCAAAAAAGATGGTATTGCTTTGCTTACTTCTGGAAATCTGTGGAGCTGTTATTTTGATGATCGAATAAAAATTAATTTCTGAAGGAGTTAGTTAAGTCAACAGTTAATCAAATAATGAACAGAAAATTTTCATTTTTCTTGTTTCAATCCTGTGTATTTTTTCCAATGTATGGTGACCATGTGGTTGTTCTCATGGCTTCTTGACATTATCTAATTGCATTTTCAAACCTCTGTTAATTTAAACTCCATAGATTTAAATGGCGAGTGAAAAAACTTATGTTTGGCACGAGCGGATTTCCATTCAGTTCAGTGGCCATTGAATCGAGTGGCAATGAGAGTATAGAAGGTTGGGCGAGTTGATATATATTCATGATTCATAACAGTGCAGCAAACACGGGTGGAAGGGAGACTAGACACAACAAGTGCTTGTTATGTCTAGTCTCTCTCATCTGTGTTTTCTGCACTGTTGTGAAGCATGACAATGAGACTATGTATGTGACAGGAAAAGTGCATGGAATTCTTTTCCTGTCATTGTATGTTTACCTCAAGGTGTGCACTGTATGTGACAGGTTCTGTATGTTGTACATACTTTGTTAAAAATTAAAAACAAAATCACTAGTGCCGCACAGTCATATGGCAGTGAAAGAGGCATTTATTTCTTAGAAAGTTGGATGTGAAAATTAAACACTTGTGTCCTTCCCTCCACTTGACTAAAACTCATGCTGTCAAGACTGTAAAGAGCTCTGTGATCACTGTTTAGAAGTGGGAGGTGATGGATCCTTGCCTTGGGAATCTGCGTATTAGATTAGGTCTTAATGTCATTCTATTTTGCTTGTTAGAATGGTTGTGGTAGCGATAACTCTCATTTTTTTCTGTCTTTGTTCACTTCTAAAAGCTACATCAATAGTGGTGTGGTTAGCCTCTTTTCGTTAGATTGCAGGAATCTATCAGTGCAGGCCAGCTTCAGTTTATTCTTAGCGTCCTTTTAAATATTAGCTCTTCTTATAATCTTATTTCTGAGTAGTGCAATGTTTCAGCAAAATAGGCACGGCGAAGTGTTTTATGTGTAGAGTGTCTCTCTTTTCGTATGTATTGTATGGCCTAGGCAGGTGGTCAAATGACAGTGTCTGCATCGCCTTCTGAAAAGCTCTCATCAAGTGACGTCGCTCTTCCTTGGCTGCCTGGTTCTTTGTGGAGGTCAGCCAACGCCACTCGGCCTGTAGAACATGAAAGTGGCATAGCAGCTGTCGTGCGCTGGGCCATGTTTCATGTAGGGCATCTTTTTCGGATCTTGAGTTGTCAGTCATAAACACAGCTGGAACTGTAATGTGAAAAGGAACCCATCACAAGCATAAACCAACAGGCTGACGCACTCGTATACACCTCGGCAAGATTATATTTTAACATTCTACCCATCTGCCAACTCTATGCCCTGTTTTTTCTTGAATATTCTGCCAACACTGTGGCAAGAGGATTAAAAAAAATTTATGCTTACTTCTGGCACATACTAGAGCCTGTGGGTGGCAGGTTGCTAAATGCAAAGGCACTTACAGCCCATGTTTAAAACGTTGTAGTGGGACATGTGTTTATTGTGGGGACATTAACACCAATGCTTGCCAGCACTTTGCCATGTATAGAAAAGCAGTCAATGCTGTTGATTATGATTACTGATTAGCCCATGTTTTGTGAGGGTTGTCTAAAGGACACTTTCTGTTCCAAACATGACCGTATCAAAATAACCACTTTTTGAGTGCGATCGGGTCATATAGTCAGGAATAAATAGCCACTCCAAAGGGCTTTCATTTTCTAACCTAGGTGCCTTCCAACAGCAGTCAGAGAAGAAAGCATTCTCTACTGTGAAGAGCTCTTGGAAAGATAAGAACAGGATGACTATGCAGCTAATTACATAACTTCTCAAAACTAAGCTAAAGATTCATCTAGAATGCGGGAGCCTGCTTGATTTTTTATTATTATTACAGATACCTCAAGGGACCTTGGGTGAGGGCTTTACATGAGAGGTAAAGCAACAGTCTGCAGCAGCAGTCTGCAGGAGTTCCTTGATAAAAACCAAGAAATAGTTGGTGGAAAAATTGGTAGCTTGCTTTTCCTGCATTGTGTTTCCTTTTGAAAATTCCTTGGTGGAAAGATGCCTTGAAAGGCAGCGTGGTCAAGAAAATCAGCTTGTAGGCAGACACGCCTTAACCAAAAAATTGCTAATTTCGACATGCAGCTGTTTGTCTGTCATGTGTCCTGGCCTCTGTCCAATCTTCTTCGAAAAGGAAAGTTGGTAATCCTTCGCCTGGCATGTGACTGAACCTATACCAAAAAATTGTCCAGCTTGTTGCATTATAAACCCAACTTCCCCTGCAGTTGTGTTTGGTTTTAGATATGCACTGTATTTTTTCATATATTTATTCATAATACCTTACAAGGGTCAGAAAGGCATTGAGTAAGAGGGACAAGAAGTGACATATGAACAAGAAAAACTAATTAATACAACATGAGATGGAAGGCAAAAAGTAAATAAGCTATTGTATGTGGCAAAACCTAAAGGCGAAAATATACATAGTTACAAGGTATACTTAGTAGCAGCATTAATGCAGGGCATATGACAAATAGGCATCTAAGAGAAAAATACAGTGGTCATATTAGAAGAGGCAGACGTAAAAGCTGTAAGACGCACAGAAAACCAAATCAAAATACAATATTGTGCCGCATCAATCTGTCACCATTGTCATATTTCTGATAGTAAGGCGGTTTGGATGGGAAGTCTTGTAAAAAAAATTAATGTTATTACAATTTGCTCATTATTCAGTAAAGCAGCAAACGGGGCTGTTTCCAAAGCATAATGGATGCTGGCTTTTGAGTTGCTGGAAGGCCTGTTTGTACCCCTCCCTGGTCTGGGAGCTGTGTATGACGAGTGCAATAGGCACTGCCCCTGGCTTTGTGCCTGTCAGCAGCACTGTTATGGTGCTCCTAATTTCATTGCATGATGATCGATGTGGAGTCCACGAATATAATGTCACGTGCGGACTCCCGCTGCTGGGCTCGATGCATGTTGGGTGTGACAACAAGGACTGCCCAGCTGTCATCTGCCACACTCGTGATGCTGACATCTGTCCCTGCAAAACAGACAAGCATATCATTGAAGGAGCATGAAAAGAGTGATAAACATGAGGGTTAGCCTCTCTACCTTTTGTGTTTCTCTTTATGCCCAATAGCTAGCTTTCGTAACATTTTTATGTACATAGGAGAACTCTCTATTACTCACTATGGATTACGGCAGCAGAGTAAAGTAAAATCTGTATGTTTGACTTCACAAGCTTGCTCGCTATTGTTTTTATAAAACCACAGCACTCTGAACATCAGTTTTTACTCCGCACTGCAACTGGTGTGCACAGTATTTTGAACAAGAGCTTATCACTAATTTTAGCTAGTCACTAATCCTGATGCAGGTGTTCCTACATACCATATTCCAGCTCTTGTACTGGCAGTACTTTGTCTAGAAGATTTTATGCATTGTAAATTTTTATCACAGCATGTTGCCTCTGATAACATATAAGCTTGTTCAAAGGCAGTCTTTTTTATTTGTGCATTGTAAATTTTTATCACAGAATGTTCTCTCTAGTAACACAAGCTTGTTCGAAGACAGTCTTTTTTAATATCTTTGCATCTTAAAGTGCATTTTCAGTGCAGTTTGATGTTTCATGCAAAATGAATGAATTAATGAATGAGCTGTTTATTTAGAAAGGGAGGCTCAAGGCCATTTGTTGGGGAATTGGGTTGCTAAGGAAGGGAAATGTAGGGGTCTAATGATACATGAATGAAGGTCACGGTTGCTTTAGCCACGCTTTACACTGCTTTGTAGAGGCCACTTATCTTAGCATATTTGCCACTATTTTTTGCCAATGCAAAATAAAAATATATTGTATTGTAATCTCTCGGCAAAAAACATTAATAAATAGTTTTAGTTTTTCCTTAGAATTCTAGAGCAGGGCAAATCTGATATTCCCATATTCCTCTTCTGTCCACCGCAGCAAGCGTAAGCGACAAAGTCGACAATAAATTTGTTCTCACTTACTCTAAAAGATAATGTTGCTCATGTGTGTAACTCCCACATTGGTCAGGTCTCTGGACAGTGAACAAGGATTAGCATGTTTTCAGCCAAGATGTTTATCACTCTTGTATACCACAGCTGTTGAGTTTCTGGCAGCAATTTATAGATTATTTGCCTAAATCTATTCATTACCTTTATATCATCGAAGTAATCAAATGACTGTATGCATTTTTAAAAATAATCATAGATTGATAAGTGCACGTGATGGAATGCTACCAGCAGCAGTGGTTTGCAAAGTCTCTATTTACACTTACGTAATGATGAGATTCTTTTTGCACTGCCTGAGTTGGTGCACTGTTTACATGGTTCATTTCCTTTATTATGTCATGCATCAGTTCTCTTGTTGTCTTCAATGCTTTGCAGCTTTCTAACAATGGCTCAACCGTAAATATAAGCCAGTTTCTCAGAATTAGGACTAGTGGGACACAAAGAACCTGCAACTCATGCAGTGCAGCAGCAGTAGAGGCGGTGATAAATTTTTTACAGTAGTCATACGAACAGGTAATCCTTCTACTCAAAGATACACAGAAGGAAGGAGAAAATGTATAAAAGCGGCTGTATTCAATTTTATGATACTTCTGGCTCTTCAAAATGGGTGATGAAGATGTACTTGAGTGTACACATATGCAGTGTATTGCCCATCTACCATTCATGTATATTTCTCAGACAACTTAGAGTTACAGTGAGTTGCATTGTGACCTCATTTCGTTTAAGGTGTTTTAAGGTAAATAATAATGAACACACATCATTTTGGTATGAATTCGTAGACTTACAATAACAGAGGGCACTTTGGGAACAGTGCCGCTTTTAGAACTTTGTAACATTGTAGTGTAGTATTGAGACTATTTCATGGAAATGCCTCTGTTTATGGCTTTTTGTGCTAAACTTGGCACAGGTGTGTCACTACACAGCTTTTATATGTGCAGTGCATTGGCGTACAAGAATAATTTTGAAGTCAGCAATTAACACTGAGCACTTACGGCAGTCATATATGCAGCACTGGCAGATGACTTTCATCGTCTGCCAGTGCCGCATATTTGAGTATCTCAAACAACTTGCCCAGCAATGCACCCTGCTGAACTTACTCCACACTCTTCTTTTAATGAATGTGGGACTTGCGTTTATTCTACCTTTCTGTTTTTTTCCCTCTCCTTAGATCTTTTTTTCTATCCTATTGCTCTAATTTATAACAAATTTTTTTCCCACAGTGTGAGGGCTTTCACTGAAAATGCACAGCTAATATAGCTTGGAAATGATGGCCCATCTTTTGTTTTCACAATACGCTCTCATGAATAAGCACAGATGCTGGCAATACGTTAGCTCTGCCTTGCCCGGATGATGAAGAGCTAAATCACTGCAGAGTGTACAGCACCTGTCCAAAGTGTTTTCCTGAATGTCTTCCCCATCACACAACTGTATATTACTTACATCTCTGATATGTGGTGATGCAAACACTTATCAGGAATGGAAGCAGTAGCAGAAATTAAAAATTTCAAAGAATAATGCCGGAATTTTTGGGAATAGGTAATCCTGCTTACCCTGGGCTAAATACCTGGGATTGTTTTCCTGCAGCTTTAAAGACGGGTTACCCTGGGGTCCATATTTTTGACTCCGCCATTCCTGGTGCCACCGGTAAACACTCCTTGGTGGTGGGTTGGCCATTGAATTTGCCAGCAGGGTGTGCCCATTTGGTTTTCCAGTGAGAACCCTCTCATGGTGGCTTATTCCTTGAGCTGTTGTCATTCCATCTTCAAAATATTCTTGAAAAGCAGTTTTTGTTTCTTCACTGGGTCGAAGAAGTCTAAGTGGGTCAGGTGACTGCAGGTTGTGTTGCGACACCTTTACAACGGCCTGTAGAGGTGTCTGCAGGCAGAGGAACAGGTCATTTTTCATAGTGTCGCGATTCACTTTTTTATACTTGATATCCAGCTTCGCTGGGCACAAGGTGTTGCGGTGTGACAATTTGTCATGTGGATTATGCTGGCACCACCACACCTTGTGGAAGAAGATCCTACAAGAACCAAAAGATGCCACAGTCAGTGCACACGTGCATAATGTAGGCCTTATGAGGTTTGCTAATGACCTTAACAAGACAGTCTTTATGTTGTGCAAAGCAGGCAAGCCAAATTATTTGAAATGAATGCAGACACATCAAGGAGTGTAATAACTGAGAAGGCCTCTACAGGGCAAAAAAAAACATGGCCTAAATGTTTGCATATGGAGCAAATTATGTGCCATTATTTGACATCATACATGATATATGTGTGATATATGTGCCTTGTGCCTTTGGGGAGAGCTAAAATAAATAGTGCTCATAAGGCATGCTTTATTATGAAAAGTTTTGAGGAATTCTGAAATTTTGAGCCAGGAAGGGATTTCTTGGTCTTCATACTTCAGTACTGTTTCATAGTTACGTATAAAATGTTATTACAGCCGAAGCTTATTATAATGAACAGGTAAAAATTCATAACGCAGTTTACCAAAATCCTTAAACGAACGAAGTCTACTTTTGGGAGAAGTTTAAAATATTGGCATATTCTTGCAGACCTTTCCTTATGATGACAATAACGATAGGAAAACGGGGGGTTTCAGCAAGGATTTACATTTTGAATTCGCAAAGAATGTCAAGCCAGAACAGATGGTGGTAACACACCGAGATAAAAGCTAGAGGCTCTGACGGCAGTCAACCTATGTTGCCTGGAGGAAATATTACACTTTATGAAAGGACTGAGCACAATACAGAGGGTTATTTTCATCAAAAAACACTTTTTGAAACTCTGTTCCTCACTCCCTGTTAGTTACCAGAAGGACATGGGTTCGATCCAAGCCACAGCGGTCGCATTTCAATGGAGGCAAAATGCTAGAGGCCCATGTACTGTGCAGTGTCAGTGCACTTTAAAAAACCCTTAGGTAGTCACACTTTTCTGGAGCTCCCCAGTACGGCGTCCCTCGCCTCAGCCGTTTTAGGACGTTAATTAAAGTTCTATAAAACCAAACCAACAAACAAAGGGTCAACCTTTGCAAACGTTTTTATCATCATAACATAACATATATACAATATATACGTTATATTTAATATACAGTATTCCCATTTGGTATGGCGCTCGACAACGGAATCCAATATTAAGGGACTATAGACACCTAATTTTGATGGCATGTTTTCTTCTCTACAATGATGCGGAAGACACTACTACGCATGAATCACCATGTGATATTCACCTACGACCGCTAAATAATTTATGATCGAATTTTTCTGTCATGCTGTGTCGGTTTCAATAGCTGAACGATGGCTGTGATGTCAAAGAGTGCTTTTGTGTCATTTGAGGCATGGAAAAATATCTGTATAATTGCTGCTTCATTGTTTTAATTTACTGCAGTGCTGAAGTGAGCCTTCCTCAAGAGACGAAATGCCAACGAATGTAGAAGCAGCAATTATATTGCAGTTTTTTCATGCCTTACGTGACCTGTAAGCACAAGTTGACATCACAGTCCTCATTAGGCTGTTGAAATCGAAACAGCACGAGAAAGAAATACGATTATAAATTACTCAGCAGTCATAGGAAAATAACACGTGGTGATCCATGTATAATAATATCTTACGCATCATTACAAAGAAGAAAACACGCGCCCAAAAGTTAGGTATCTATACTCCTTTAACAAACTTCTATTATTGCAAAAAAAATCTTTTTTGAAAACCTACCTTATACTGAACCTGTCTTCAAAAAATATAATCTTCCTAAAAATCAGCAGATCTATAACCGAAGACGATAAAACAATTTTATTTCAGTTCTTGAAAACATTGCATGACATTAACTGAAATATAGCGAACTTGCAACAGTCTGCATCAGCACGTTTAAATCACCATACAGATGTGTGGAAAGTTCCCAGCTCCCGTATTAATTATGGTGATCAAATGCTTCAGTGTCACCTACCCAAAGTTCTAAACGGTTGTCAAAACAGAGGCAAAGAAATTCTCAACCAAACTCCGGCAAAAATCAAGTTGCTCATGAACTCTTACCTCTAATCAATATGTTCATCACACTTAATTGTATATATTTTAAGCTGCATTATTAAGGCGAAATCATTTAACGGCTCATACTCGCGGTGTCTGTTCGTCCATCCGTCCGTGACACTCTTCATTTCGATAAGAAAAAAAATCTTTGTTCACGATGGGATTCGAGCTACCATACTCCAGTTCCGCAGGTAAGCATGCTAACGACTACACTACTTCCTGCCAACGCATATGTAGTTCTCCTTGTCTACGTCGCTGCAGAGTGTTTGCACAAAGGCGTCGACTCAGGCGGATGCCTCCCAAATGCCCTCCAGTGTCTCCAGCATTTAAGATTCACAAATAATTGTGTACTTAATTAACATCTTAACTACACATCAGTGACACCGCGCTAAAGGCTTTCGCCTCACCCCAATTTAGGTTAACAAAGTGCCCCTGAATTTTTTAGTCTTTTTTTAAAGAATCAAGTTTTTTATACTTGCATTTATACATTGTTTTGTTGTATTTTAGCCATTACGATCTGTCACCCTGTGAAAGTGCTCCATAAAGTGAGTATATGCCTTCTGCAACTGTTGCTTGTACAGTAGTCTAGGGTTCCTCAAGCTGCTTGCATACAACATCGGCTTCCTCCATCATTGAGAATGGACGGACGTACAGATGGATGGATGGATGGATGGACGGACGGACGGACGGACGGACGGATGGATGGGTGGATGGGTGGGTGGGTGGGTGGGTGGGTGGGTGGGTGGATGGATGGATGGATGGATGGATGGATGGATGGATGGATGGATGGATGGGTGGGTGGGTGGGTGGGTGGGTGGGTGGGTGGGTGGGTGGGTGGGTGGTTGGATGGATGGATGGATGGATGGATGGATCTTCGTAAAGCTCATGAAGGGACTTTATATCAAACAAGCCTGAGGCATCAAAATTCTTGAGGTTATAATTGCGAGAGCGCTCGACTACTGGCGGAGGACCCTGTTGCAATCTCGGCCGCGGTGGCCGCGTTTCGATGGAGGCGAAAGGCGCGCGTGTGCTGTGCGATGTCAGCGCACTTTAAAGAACCCTAGGTGGTTGAAATTAATCCGGAACCACCAACATATACATCCTGATTTGAATAACACGCATCACATTTCATCATGCCAAAACCGCAGTTTCGCTTACCTGGTGCATTTTGTTTAGAACTTCTCGCAAATCCAGGAGGTGTTAGTGTTGGTGCTATATTGGCGCACCCACAGTTCTGCGGCTTTTCCATCAGGCAAGTTGCAGCGGAGCACCTTCGCATCACTAGTGGATAACCTGCAATCTTCCATGCACTCTAGAGCGCCGGCGGCCGGTTCATCACCCTGACAAGATATGGATTGCCCAAGGTCCATAGCGCACTTTATGGTGCCAACTTTATTGTCATTAAGGGATGCGATCAGACTGTGCAGGTCGCTTTCACTCAGCTAGCGTAGCTGTCGGCGTACAGAAGACACACCACGGAGAACTTGGAAACTTTCGCGCAATAGTTTAGCGCGCGCATTTCAGCGCTTCATAAGCGGCGCGATGTGAAGAGTTTCGGTTTCGTTTGTGTCATACTCTGCGAATGTTATTTTGCGCACTAGTACGCTTTATGTGCTTATAACTCTGAGAAAAAATTTATTAGTGCAATATGAGAAACGTTTTTATTTTTTTTCATTTTTTAACAATGAGAACGTCTATAGTTGCCTAGTTGACGCATCGTCTCATATCCAATCCAATCCAAAATTGAAGTCGCCTTGATGGAGAGGAGTGGGAAGTGGCGTCGGTTTCTTCATGCTTTTGCCCGTTTGCTTAATTTGGGAGTTAATCTGAAGTAGAAACCAGGTTATTGTCAGTATATTTTGTGGTAAAAACTCAAGGAAATCTGTGATGGGACGCAGTGCCGGAAAGGATTTGCGGCGGGCAAACACGGGCTCTGGTGAGCTCCAACATGATGCGGTGTATCTGCTTTGTGCACAAGACGCAGCTTGCTGGGCTTGCATTGCCTGCCCTGGTGTCCTCATCTGTGAATGGGAGGTCAAAACGCCTCACAGCAACGGTCTTCTCATCCGTCGGCGGCATGTTCTTCGCAGAAATCTCGCAGTTGAGTACGATATTGCGCGTCGTAAGTAGGAGCAAACCGTGCCTTACAGTTGTTTACATTGCCTTACTGCTAAATGTGCGGGCAAAGCATAGTACTCGATTTGAGGCTGCTGGTGGATATGATGGTTGGTTTCCATTTCTTTCAATCTTGAAACAGCAGACATGGAAAAAGACGCCGCACTTGAGAACAAATGTCACGTCTTGCGTCTGGAGTAAACCTGCTCTTGTTCACGATGCTTCCTTCATGGCCTAGTTGGTTGTGAAAGATGACGTGCCTACGCCTGTTTGCTTCAGTACTGCTTTTCCGTTGATCGTGTTTGCATACAGTTTCAGCCTGGTCAATGGTCTGTATTATAAGCGTTTCGCTGTGACTCTGGCTGTGACTGTTCCTTCGATTTTGGTCATCATTGACTGCAGCGTGCAGGTGTTTTTATTTACAAAATTATTCACTAACAAGTGCATCTCTACTGTGCACAAAAGCTTTTAAACATTCACCTTGCCCAGGCCATGTTGTCATGCTCAAGCAACTGATCGTCTTCATCACAGAGTTTCTAAATATTACCTAAAGGGAAAGCTGGCGCTCCGTTTCTGCGAGTTTCTTAAAGGAGTATAGATACGTAATTTTGGTGGCATGTTTTCTTCATTGTAGTGATGCATAACACATTACTCCGTTTCATGCATCAGGTGCAACACTGTGAAAGGTACGCAAGTAGTCCGCACGGAAAAATAAAGCGAGGCATATTACTCAGCGTTTCTTGTGTGGTGTAGTGTTCTAAGGCACGAGAAAGCAACAATGTGTCGTCAGCTATAAGAGTGCATTTAATCAAGCTCATGACAAATGTAACATGTAGTAAGTCTGGAGGCAAAGTATTTAATATTTTCTTCTCACCACAAGAAACACACTACTTTTTGGCCACAGATGCAGGCAGCACAAACAACAGGCATAGCTTTGACACCGTTGCACTTTATGTATAAAACGGTATATATGGATAATCACGTGATATTTGCCTGCAACTCTTAACAAATTTACAATTGAATTTTTCTGTCATGCAATTTCGGTTTTGGTTTCAACAGCTCTGTAATGTCAAAGTTCCGTATAGGCCACGTGAGGCGTGTGAAGACAGCAATATAATCGCTGCTCCTTCATTCGTTATTTCGGTTCTTGAGGCTGTTGGCTTAGCATTGCAGTGAATTAATGCAATGAAGCAGTGATTATATCTGTTTTCACACGCCCCACGTGACCTATATGCAACTTTGACGTCGGAGCCAGCATTCTGACAGAGAAATTCGAATGTAAATTATTTTGCATACATAAGTGGATACCACATGGTAATCAATGTATACTTAATTAGTTGTCTATACTCCTTAAAAGAGCTATTCGACTTTGGGAATTGCTGTGGCGACGAGGTTTCTCGGCCTTGCTACTGTTAGCCGTAAAACATAACTACGACTGCAAAAATAAATTTTAAAAATATATATCAAGGAAACTCCATCTTACAGTCAAAGTGACCCATAATAAAAAATTTATATGGCAATAAAGGAACAGAAAAGCAAATAGTTGTAAATGAGCACTGAGTTTAGAGAGGGCTTTTTATCTTAGCAAATATAGTTAAACAATTTTTTCTGTTTAATAGATCCACTTTTCCGAAGGGTGATGGTTGAGACTAGTGGGTCATTCACATATGAGATTCCATTGCACAAAATGAAGGGACAAGACACAAGTACAAGGGCACTTGTGTCTTGTCCCTTCATTTTGCACTATGGAACCTCATGTATACATATTAGAGAAAATGTTCATTGAAAAAAATTTAACACTTCAGTTTCCGTTTTTGGCATTGAGCCGCCGCGGTGGCTCAGTGGTTGTGGCGCTCGGCTGCTGATCCGAAAGACGTGGGTTTAATCCCAGCCACTGTAGTCGTATTTCGATGGAGGCGAAATTCTATAGGTCCGTGCACTATGCGATGTCAGTGCACGTCAAAGAACCCCGGGTGGTCATAAATTTCTAGAGACCTTCACTATGTTGTCCTTCATAGCCCGAGTCGCTTGGGGACGTTAACTCCCATAAAACCATTTTTGGCATTGTGAAATATCGAAACGTTTCGTTGCTGTAGTCTGCTATTCTGCATTTGCACGCTATGCTCGTGCATAGGCTGTGGTTCATGCTATGAAAAACATGCCTGACTTTTCACCTTTCTATGAGAAACTTGTTTGCACATGCAAAGTGCTGGCTGTCACCATGTCCTGGCACTGTCTTGTGGTTTTTGCAAAATAAAAAGCATGAATTAGGAAACGGAAACCTGTCTACTGCAAGTAAGGTCCGTATTCTGAGTTTGTGTCATAATCAAAAGCATCACAATCTGCTGCAGCGGCCAAACCTGATTGCTCAAAACACCGGAAGTAGATGTCGGTTTGGTCGCGACTGTGAGCAGCAGCAGGATGTCACTGCACTGCGGTTTCTGCAGCGAAACATCCAGAAAGCTGCCGTCTTTGATCCGGTGCCGAGTGATCTATGTGACATCACGGTTAGTGTTCTTTGATACTTTCCGCTGCATCCGAACCTCCACATCTGCTTCTGGCATTTCGACCAATCAGGTATGGGTGCTGCAGCAGATATTGATGCTTTTGATTACGACACTAACCCGGAATACGGCCATACAGATTAATGGCCATGTTCATGCTGGCGAGTGTAGTATGCAGGTATTTCCATGAATTAAATCATCAAGTGGAAGTCTCTTTCTGAATGCAGTGCGTGGGCACCACCAGACTTAGAAATGAAGCAAATACAATTGTCTGCGAGTGCATTTAACACATGTGGCGCTTGTCGAGGTACTTTACACATCTAGAAGGCAAGTGTCTCTGAGACTCCTATGAGAAATGTGTATAGTGGTCACAGCAACAGGTTGTTGCATTTTAAATTCATGAAAAACTTTGTTGTCATCTGTCACCTTACAATGCACAAGTTCTTGCTGTACAAACCCAGCTTGCTGTGTAAATGGCTCCAAGTGATGAGGCAAACTGTCATCGAACCGAGCAGGTACCAGACACTGTGGAGAACTGCACAAGGATGTCAAACTGGGTCAGTAAGAGTTGTTGCATGGTGGAAAAATATAACAAAAGAGACTAACGAAAGAAAGGGGGCACACATGGGTGCTCTCTCACAACTGGATTTTATTGGGAAGGCTACAGAATATACATTGTGGAAACAGGCAACAAAAAAAAACAGTAAAAAAGGAAGGCGAAGGTAGAAAATTTCAGTGACAATGAATTGTGGAAAAAACAGGTATGAAAAAAAAGCATAAAACATGTATGGAACCATTACTACGACTCAAGGTAAGCAATTTCATTTTTCGTAATAGATGCGTCGCTTAAGCAGTTGTCTCCTTCTTTCATGACGTGGCAAGCTTCAATATTTTCTCTTGTCCACTGATTATGTGCTTTACCAAGCACAGCAGTTTTTCAAAAAGGGGGTAGCGTTTACCCTAGCTCCACTTAACCTTTACTTCATTTTCACTCCGGACACTGCAAAGTAGTGAAAAATGCAACTGTCTCCTTCTGTTCCACTCTGCTCTTCTTAAGTCGTGCCAGGATAGAATTTCCACAAGCTTTCTTGAACAAGTCAACAGATTGACCAGTTCTGGGCATCTACTATCAGTAATTAGTAGCTGACGTGTCTGCGATGGGTGAAGGGCCAGGGCACCAAGAGGCCTGTGTTGTCTGACACCAAAAAAAAAGCTTGTTCTGCCATACGTGCACCGCTTCTCGCATAGGTTGCCAGTCAGTACTATGTGGGCACTGTTGTGTCAGCTCCCGTGTCAGTTCACAGAAAAGCAGCTGCGCTAAAAAGTGAGCACTGTTGCTACATCAACTGCAAATCTAGGTTTATACAGTGCAAAACGCAGATAATTTACAAAATCCCTTTGTCTCGTAAAAAATACTACGTCGGGCAGACTGGCCACTGTTTGAATATCCGCCTGTTTTAACGCAGGACTTCTTTAACCCTGATAGCACTAGAAAATTTGCCTAAGCATTGCATGTAGTGTAAATGCTGCCCCTTTTTTGATAAAACTGCTGTGCTTAAGCATGTAATCGGAGGACCAGAGAAGTTATCGAAGCTTACCATATCATGAAAGGAGGGGACAACTGTGCAAGTAAAGCATCTGTTACCTTAACAAAAATGAGATTGCCTTCCTCGAGTCAGTTGTGAAGTAATAATGCAACGGATATTGTGAGTGGAGAGGTGAACGAAGTGTCTCAATGGGGAGCGTGTTCTGGGCTTGGGTGCTCTGTGCGGGCCCCGTGCTCTTGGCTTGTGCTGTGCCCGGGTCATTCTGGTGTCGTTCTCGCCTTGGGCCACATAACATCTTTGGTGGAGGTGCGGATTTTACGCTCAGCACACCACGCACCTTCAGAGTTGTCGTCAGACCGGGTCTTCCGCCGTGGCTCAACCCGGAGAGTCAAGGAGTCCCACTAGCACTCTTTTCATGGTTATGGCTCCTCCACGCAAGCCCGGCACCTTTTCCGGCACTGATGGCGTGGATGTGGAAGACTGGCTTAGCCTCTACGAACACGTCAGCACCTATAACAGGTGGGACCATACAATAGTGCTCGCCAATGTCATATTTTATCTCAATGTCACAGCACAAGTGTGGTACGAGACCCACGAGGATGACCTAACAATCTGGGACACCTTTAAGGAGAATTTGAGGACGCTGTTCGGTAGGCCTGATGACGGGCAGCTTACTGCCAGAAAACAGCTTGTGTCTCGAGCCCAGTCTTCAACAGAAAGCTTCGTGGCCTACATCCAGGACATCTTGGCTCTTTGCCACAATGTCGAAGCTGCCATGAGTGAGACAAACAAGGTGGGCCACGTGCTCAAAGGCATTGCAGACGATGCTTTCCATTTGCTTGTTTGCAAAGACTGTTTCACTGTTTACTGCATCATTAAAGAGTGCCGTCAATTTGAACAAATGAAAGGCCGCTGCATTCCGCAGCCGTTTTCCCGCCTTCCTAACACAGCCGTGACATCTTCCTGTGAGGACCAGTGATTTCCATCCCACGTGGCCTCAGACGCTTCTCCCATCATCAGCTCGGTCACGTGGTTCGTCGGACATGAACTGGAGGCCCTCGCACTTGTGATATCCCCACCACACATCCCTGATACGACGCTGCTCATCGTGTCGCTAATTCAGGCCGTCATGAAGCAAGAACTGGCAAACATAGATCTTTCTCCCTAGGTGTGTTCTATTGGCCGCCCAGCTGTCCACCAGCCTCCTTCCTCTGCTTGCGCCCCACCTACTACTCCATGCCCCATTACCGCAATCCGGCAGAATGGCGCACGGCTGACGACAGACCCATCTGCTTTCACTGCTCCCGCGTTGGACACATTTCTCGACATTGCTGCAGCCTCCCTGTGGTGGCTTCTCCAACTACCGACCTGAACCTCACCGCCGCTTCTCGCCCCGCTTCCAGCCAGACCAGTCTGAATCCTCCTTCTGCCATTCCCGCTCTCCGTCGGCCCAAGGCCATCGCTCACGATCACCGCAGTCGCCCTGTCTTTCGACAGCTGCCCCCGACGTCCGCTCCACTTTGGAAAACTAGATGATGCATCAATAACCCCGACCAGAAATCCTCTATTGGCCACCCAACCGAACTCACTGGACGTCATAGTTGATAGTTTTTCTTTGCATCGCCCTCATTGACACTGGTGTGCACGTATCTGTGATGAGTTCTGCCCTTCACCAACGCCTCCGCAAAGCTCACGCCTGCAACTTCCCGTGTGCACGTGATGGATGGAGGCATACCTGCTGTCGACGTACTATGTATTGCTCACATCACTGTAGTACCTCGGTTCAGTTCACCGTTTTGTCCACCTGCGCCCACGACCTCATTCTCGGCGTGGATTTCCTCTCCAACTATTCAGTTCTTATTGAATGCTCGCAGAGTGTCCTCCAACTCGAGCTCCCACAACTTGGTTCCGAGCATGTCGATCCCTCTATCCGCTTGTTCAGTGCTGACTATACTCGCCTGCCGTCTGAAGCGCCTCCTTCATTGCATTGACTCCTTCCCCAATTCCCGATGGGGACTACCTTGGTGCCCCGAGTACCAATCTCATGCTGACCCGGAACATTGCCCTGCCCTATACAGTCGCCTCCGTCAAGGCGAACGCACTGTCTCTGCCATTCCTCAACCTCGGCTTCTATCCCCAAATTCTCTCTTCTGTCATTTGCATTGTTGCGATCTCTCTCTCGCACTGTGCTAAATCGCTACATTCGACACCGCCCATTCTCTTAATCCTGCAGCCGATTTCCAGCCTACCTCTCTTTCTCTGGACGCCTTCGCGACCATGATGCCCTCCGACCTGTGTCCCACCCAATCTGCACCGCTTTGAGGCCTTCTCGAATCTTTTTCAGACATTCTGATCTCAATAATAACCTGCTGGGCCAAGCTCTCCCTGTGAAGCACTGCATCGACACCAGGGATGCCTCTCCTATCCATCATCGACCATACCGAGTCTCCCATGCTAAGCGCCAGGTCATCAACGCTGAGGTTACGAAGATGCTTGCTAAGAACATTATCGAACCCTCCTACAGCCCCTGGGCGTCACCAGTCGTTCTTGTGAGGAAAAAGGATGGCTCATGGCATTTTTGTTTTGACTATCGCCACCTGAACAAGATAAGTAAAAAGGACTTGTACCCGGGTCTCCCATGCATTGACGACGCCCTTGATTGACTCTATGGTGCCAAATTCTTCTCCATAGATCTACGCTCCGGCTATTGGCAGATAGCAGTGGATGACCAGGACCGTAAGAAGACTGCGTTTATGACACCTGATGGGCTGTATTAGTTCAGAGTTATGCCTTTTGGCTTATGCAATGCACTGGCCACCTTCGAACGTACGATGGACGCCCCTTCTGCATGGATTCAAATGGTCCACGTGCCTCTGCTGTCTCGACGACGTCATAGTCTTCCCCCCAGCTTCTCCTCTCACCTTGATGACCTTTCCAAGATTCTTTACCTTTTCCGTCATGCTGGCTTACAGCTCAACTCCACCAAATGCCGTTTCGTGCATCGTCAGATCACAATCTTGGGCCACGTCGTCGATGCCACGGGTGTTCACCCTGATCCAGCTAAAATCTGAGCCGTGAAAGAGTTCCCGGTGCCGCGTTCCTGCAACAACGTGCGGAGCTTCCTGGCACTGTGCCTCTACTTCCGTCGATTCGTGCCAGGCTTTGCTTTCATCGCCCGCCCTCTCAGTGATCTGCTCGAAAAGGACATGACTTTCACCTGGGCACCCCTACAAGAAAACGTCTTTGCCGCTGTAATCTCGAAGCTCACTACCTCGCCAGTCTTGATACACTTCGATGTGGTCGTTCCCACTGAAGTCCGCACTGATGCCAGCGGTCATGGAATCTGCGCTGTCCTTTCTCGGCGGCAATCTGGTTCTGACCGTGTCATTGCCTGCGCCAGCCGCCTCACGGAATGAGAAGCTATCGCAGAATGAGAGTGCTTGGCCCTCGTTTGGGTCGTTAGAAAATTTTGCCCGTATTTATAGAGCTGCCCTTTTATGGTTGTCACAGACCACCATGCTCTTTGCTGGCTCACCTCTCTGAAAGATCCTACTGGCTGGCTAGGTTGCTGGGCTTTGCGCCTACAAGACTATGACTACGCAGTGGTCTGTAAGTCCAGTCGGCCACACACAGATGCTGATTGCCTCTTCCGATATCCCGTTGACCCTCCTGACCATCTTGCACTGCCTGCGCTGCCGACCTGTTCTCGCACTCTGCTATTGCTCACGTTGGCGATGAGCAACAACGGGATACTGAGCTGCACTCTATTATTGACCGCCTCAGCTCCTCCCCATCTGTCCCTGCTGTGCGCCGGTTTGTGCTGCATTATGACACACTATACCGCAGAGAAGCCTGAACCCCGCCAGCCCCGTCCTCCACGAGCTTCATGACCTCCACTTTGCTGAACATCAGGGTGTCTCGCGTACTGATGCCCGCGTGCGTCATCGCTTCTTTTGTCCCCACCGTTACCAGTTCGTATGCCGCTATGTTCGTGCCTGCGACCAGTGCCAGCGCTGGAAATGCCCTGCCACTCTCTCAGCGGGCATGTTCCAACCTGTGGATGTGCCCCCCAAACCTTTACATCGTGTTGGCTTGGTTCTTTTGGGCCTGTTTCCTGAGTCCACGTCCGGAAACAAATGGGTTGCAGTTGCTATGGATTATGCCGCTGGCTACGCTATCATGCGGCCCCTCCCTACCAGTACTTCTACTGATGTTGCAGACTTTCTTCTGTACGATCTCATCCTTCGTAATGTTGCACCCCACCAACTTCTCACCGACTGTGGCTGTTGCTTTCTGTCTAAAGTTGTTGACGATGTTCCCTATTCCTGTTTGACCAAACATAAGCTGGCCACCGCCTATCATCCCCAAACCAACGACCTCATAGAGCGCCTCAGCTGCACTCTCACGGATATGCTTGCAATGTGTTTCCCGGACCATCAGGACTGGGCTTCCTTCCATACGTGACTTTCACCTATAACTCTTCCCGTCATGGCACTGCCGGTTACTCACCATTCTATCTTTTGTACTGCTTCAAGCCCCCATTACCTTTGGACACGCTGCTTCCGACATCTACTTCACAGCCTTCTGAATACGCACACGACGCAATTGCCCGGGCAGACCACGCCCGCCAACTGGAGTGATCCCAACTACTAGCATCGCAGGCCTCACAGCAGGACTACTACAACTGCCGCCATCTCATGGTCACTTTCTCCTCTGGCGCCCTCGTCTTGCTTTGGTCGCCATCTCGCCGCGTCGGGCTTTGTAAAAAACATCTGTCCCGGTATGTTGGCCCATACCGTGTGCTCTGCCAGGTAACCGCTGTCACCTACGCGATCGCCCTTGCCTTCCCGGAGACCATCTCCCGTGCAGCTCAGCTTGACATTGTCCACGTCTCTCGCCTCAAGTCCTACCTCTCGCCATCCCCGGCCGTGCCCTAATGTACACAGAGACGGTGTTTTTGTGACCAGGGGCCGTGCAATGGATATTGTGAGTTGAGAGGTTAACGGAGTGTCTCGGTGGTGCACATGTTCTGGGCTTGGGTGCTCTGTGCGGGCCCTGTGCCGTCAGCCTGTGCGCTGTGCCCGGGTCATTCTTGTGTTCTCGCCTTGGGCCACATAACAATAATGCTGCCATACATGTGTTTTATGTTTTTTTTTTCAGACCTGTTTTTTTCCGCAATTGTCAGTTCAATTTTTTGCCCTTCTTCTTCCTTTTTTGTTTTGTTTTTGCCTGCTTCCACTTCGATATATATTTTGCAGCCTTCCCAACAAAATTTCGTTGTGAGAAAGCGCTCGTGTGTGTCCCCTTTTCGTTTGTCCTTGTCTGTTTTCAGCTATTTCTATTCCAACATGCAGCCAGACACTGTGTTCAGTTCAGTTCCAGCCTTCACATGCTACGGATCTGAAATGAACTGCCTGCATAGCTGGATAACTACACCACTGAAAGCACGAAAAACATCATTGAAAACGAAACTGAACCAAAAAAATCTGATCTTTAGAAGGGTCTACAAGCTACCAGATTTTAGTTCAAAGCCATGTCTTCTCGGCATATTTAGGATGTCCTCCTTGGATGCCAACAAGGCTGCCAGCTTTCCCTCTAGTTAATATTTAGAAACTTTATGGTCTACATCATATAGACGTGCGCACGGGGGAGGGGGGGGGGGCCAGGGCAGGGCCCCCCTCCTCCCCATAATGTTCTAAAGGGAGCGTCAAGTTTGCCCTATACCTTTACTCTGTTAGACCTATCTCGCCGTTGTTTAAAATGCAGGACAATGGCCATGCAGGTTTTCTGACAGTACTGCTAAAACGTATGTGCTGTCCAATAATATTTTGTATATGATGGAATTTTATTGCATTGAAATAAATCTTTTATAACCATTCGTTATCTTTGCGGTGCGTTTTGACCATAGGGGCCTCAGTGGAAGGGGTTTGGGGGGTGGGTGGGTAAAGAAGTGCTGCAGTGAAACTTTGATTGTGTTGATAGGTAATGCAAATACAATGTAACAAAATATCTTGTGGCTTAAATTGAAAGCTGCCGTCATTTTCAGAAATGCCTGGTCAGTTGTATTTACATTTGTCATTGGCCTCGCAGTGACAAGGCAACGCCTGAATGTATGCAGTGTTCTGAAGCCAGGATTGCAAATAGCAAAGGGGAGGCAGGCCACTGGGATTTCTATAGCAATGTGCGCATTCTTTAAAAGCCCTAACAGGAGGTATAAATGAGTGAAGCAAAGGCAATGGGGTAAAAGGTATTGCACATTTATTGACAGCTTGCACTTCTGTGAGGAGTGGCAGCTAGCTACCAAGCATATCAGCTTCATCTGTCTGAACGCTGTGAACATTTTCTTCTGTACATGCCCAACAACTCATCCTTGGAATATCAGCACTTGTGGTGTTGCTAGTGCCTTTTTATGTGAACTGCAGCATGATGTGTTGTCGAGGGTCATTTGTCCAAATGTTTGTCAGGTAGATGACCTTGGAAAGTGTGTGCTGATCAGGTGCTGGGCAGGTTCCCAAAACATTGCTTAGTATCACGTTACAGGAGAAATGGGGCTCCTCTGCAATGCTTTGTTCTCTAATGGCATCAAACCATAAAGGGCCTCAATTGCACTTTGAAAACAGTGATACGCAGTTGTGGCGCAGTGACCATGACATTCATTTGTTAGATTGAAGGTTATGGTTTCAATCCTGGCCATGATGGCACCATTTCAATGGAGGCGAAGTGCAGAAATTATGTGTACTGACATTTTGGTGCTCGTTATGGAATCCCAAGAGGAGGCCTTCATTATGCTGTGCCTCATGGCCAATGGTGTTGCTTTGGCATGTCGAAATACATCAATAAAAGGTTATTCGATTGTATCTGTTTGCGAGAGAGATTTCGCCAACAAATTCCCTTTGCTACTGTTGAAATGCTCTTCTTCAGTAGCCGATGAGTAAAAAGAAATGCTGCATCTTAGTGTGATAACATTGGGAGGCTCTTGAAGCCTCCCTCGGCGGCAGCAGCATCATAAATCCTCCACCCGCCAACCGTGTCAAGTAGTGTTTAGAGGGATTTTATCTCTCCACCTGCCAGTTGTCCCCTCTTCTTACCTGCCTCCTATCCCCTGTTCACTCGCAGGGGAGACAAGGAACTGAGCAGACAACTACCCGGAGAACAGAAGTCCTATGAGCAAAATATACATCGTCCTGAAGAACTGTCTGTGCAAAAATGAGGCATGTGGGAGCTATTCTTTGTCACATTGCTTGGAAAGAGTGACCTGGGTCTCGCAAGCCCCGTTGGTGGCTGTGCTTGAGACAGTCGCTGGCCAATGCAGTGGCGCATCGCTTAACCTATGCACTGGCAGTGATGTGAGGACTTGGCACGACCTGGCAATGTGACACATTTTCTGTAGTTGCAATTCACTTCACTTTATTACCTTAAAGGCCCCCGGGATTGGGGGTGTTACATAAGGGGCGGGTTACATGTATAAAACAGATTTAATAAACAAAGAAAACACATAAGGTACATAAATTATACGCTGTTAAATATATTTTTTAAACAATTCACAAATGTTGTTGGACAGGTGATTGCGGCGATGTCGTGTGGAAGGCCGTTCCACTCCGTGGCTGAACGTGGAAAGAATGACGATTCAAATGTAGTAGTGCGTGTACGAGGCCGGGCAACTTGAAGGGGATGACCGATGCGGGGGGAAGTGCGTGCCGGCGGATTGATGTAGGGCGGAGGACGAAGTGAGCTGTAATAAAATTTTTGAAACAAGCACATAGTAGTGATACCACGTGTACAAGCTAGAGATGTTAAGCCTGCCTCTGCTGTTAATGACGATATACTAACATATGAATATTATATATACTAACATTATACGATATATTAACATTATATATGGTGGTCCACATTATATGAATAGTACGAACATATGAATCTTGTGGCTTGACTTAGTACTGATTCTAGAGAATTTGTTAGATAATTTTGGTTTGGGCTCCAAATAGCAGAGGTGTATTCTAATTTAGAACAGACAAGTGATTTGTAGACAAGTAATTTTACATTTTGTGGTGCATGGCATAGATGTCGTTTTAAGAATCCAAGGCTTCTGTTAGCGGATGATATGACTTTTGTCACATGCGCATTCCAGGTTAGACCATTGGACATTGTTACGCCGAGGTATTTATAAGTCTGAGTTAATTCTACCGTGACGGAATCAGAAATATAATCGATTGACGCGGGTATTAACAATACTATCACACTTTCTCCATTGATTGCCACAAATTGTTTTCCATGCTCTTCAGTTTCTTCCCAGCTATCCTCATATGCTGCATTTTTTTTCCATTTTCTTGTTCATTTCAACAGTTACTGGTCAGTCTTATATAACTTCGTGCCGCCTGTTGAAACACTAGCTTCTGATACCTTTGACAATTTTCCTCCCAGTGTTTTTTAATGTGCTAGCGGTAAGGTCCTCATGTCGCGCAAAATTCCAGTGTCGTCATCGGCATCATTATCCGTGAGCGAAAAATCCACGAATGATCCCCAGAGGAGCAACCTAGGGGACATGTAGGACAATTTGGTT
Source organism: Amblyomma americanum (assembly GCF_052857255.1). Lineage (NCBI taxonomy): Eukaryota > Metazoa > Arthropoda > Arachnida > Ixodida > Ixodidae > Amblyomma > Amblyomma americanum. Next base: position 62,368,700 of record NC_135506.1, read on the forward strand.
TTGTTCGGTTTGTGGAATCGTCATAACCTGCCCACCAGATTGTGAAGTGCCCACCATGGCAGGTGGCAGTTAAATTAATGACTGATCGCGAAAGGTTGCTCAAGAAGATCAGTTCGGGTCTCTCAGTTCCCACTGGGGCAGCACCTCCCATTCCAGGGCAGTGGCGCATCGCCTTACTGCTACAGCACTGCACGACGAGGGGTATGAGGACCCTCAGCAATGTATGAATTTAAAGTAAAGAATGACCAGTTCTGAATATATGGACATTAACCCATTAACGCTATAGCGTCATACCCTTCAGCTCAAGTGTCTCCTCCAGTTTTCGGTCAACTTTTATGTTGTTTGATATTTCTGAGATTCATCTCTGTTTCATACAACCTGCACCTCCTTCAGCGCAATTATCGACTCGGCCTCTCTTGCGGTAACTCTGAAATTGAGAATGCATGAGCTGTGTGTTCTGTCCATGGCGATGTTTTTCTTTGCACCACTCCTCACATGCCCGCCCCCCTTGTTACCCACCTGTCACATGGTCAGATTGCACCAGGTTGTGTCCTGCACGAAAAAATGGGAAAAAAAAGTCTGGCATACAGTGAGGACTGCAGCTTATGCTGCTTGAAACATTCTCGAGACAGCACCCTTTGGTGATGAAAACATTTTGAGACTTCATTGGAAAATGTTTTGGAGCTTCGTAAATGAGTAAAAACAATTCTTGACTTTCTTTTTTCTAATGCTGGGCTGTATAAGTATGCATTGGAATGCAGTTTCATTAATTAAAAGGGCTCCATAAACGAAATTGCATTGTTAATTTTCTTCCAGACACTGCAGCCTAGGGTACATAGACCAGAAACGCTTTTTATGCATTTTGAACATGGTCGTTCATAATTCCTGTAGCACTAGATTTCGCCATATTTTAATGTCCTGCATGCAATTGGGAGTTGCATCCATCATTAAAGGAGCTTTCCATTTAGCTTGGGCTGCTTATGTTAGCTTGGCTAATGGCATGGGCAGCTGATTAGCCCTATTTTCTTAGTCAACTTGGAAAAGGTGACGTGCAGGATATATGGAATGCAGTTCTTCACACAGCTGTGATAGAATTTCTAAGTGTTACCTCCATACCTTCTTTGACAAATTGAAAGTTGCAGAACACAGCTAAGAGGTATGGAAGTCCTGTCTCATACAGTTCAGTCATGTCTTGTTGAAATTAACACTTTGGTTCTCAACCAAAATTTTCAATAAAGCAAGTTGGCTGTAATAATTAATGATGATGAATAACGTGGGTTCAGAAAAAATTTTGTAAATTAAATAAGCATTTGTGCCTAGCAGTGTGTAGTGCAGTCGATATTAGGCAAATTTTTGGTGATTTTTCAAGTACACTGTCGCATCTTGTACAGCCTTCCAAAAATGCGACAAGGTATGAAGAGACTCCTGGGCCACAGTATGCATAGTACTGCGCTTTGCACTGACCTAACTCTTCACCATGAAACTGCTCATTGTATTGTCTTCTGATTCTGTATTTGCTACCGTATTCAGAATAGTGCCATCACTGAGCCGCTCATCCAGCTCGGGTTCTTTACCGGCATTGAGCAGTTGTTCAGCGAGGCTTCCTTGTTCGGCAGCATCATCTTGTTTAAGGCATTCTCAAAGCATTGCACGGGGCATATCATTGATGTGCATCCGTCTGCTGCATTTTGCTTGTGATCGCCTGCAATGACATTTCTTCTCTGTTGAGTGATAACGGTGCTTGGCCAATGAAAATTGCTTTCTTGTTTTCCCTAGTCCTCCAACCCTTAGCCAATGTAAGGCCAGCATGACAGAAACATAGATAAAAACACAGGAGTGGTCGGTATGGGTGCTAACTTTCACCTTTATTTTGGAAGTCACCAGAGGGTACATATATGATATGAGCCAAGAAGTGACACACAATTGGCTAAGGAGCAGTAGCATTGTATCCAATGTACAGTCAAGTGGAAATGATACAGAAACAGGTGCCAGGGAAAGATCAAAAACAAAATAAATGCAAAAGAACACAATTCAGTTTGTACTTGCGGCGTACAAACTCGCGTGGCAACGCCGGGCCGTCATTGGCTGAGATGCGGTGCTGCCGCGAAAATTTCCAACTTGTTCGAACCTCGCCGCTCCAGCCGCTGGAGCTTCCTCCGCCGCTTGATAGCACATTCACACTTCGACATTCGGCGGCGAGAGGGAGCGGAATCCGCGGCCGCCGAAATGCTCTCTCGTTCGCACTTCCCGGCCACCGCGTCTCCGCTCATCGTCTGTGTGTCGTCTGCTCACGGCGTACACAGATTTGGCAAGAGGTTAATCCATGCTGTCTACATACCAAAACCGTATGCACGCTCGCGTACGCTAAATGCAGCTATTTTGTGGGACGTTACGCCATTTCTGACACTGGATGGATGGATGGATGGATACGGCTGAACCCTTTACATCGGGTGGTGGCTCAAGTCACCTAGCCATGTCTTGTGAAATTTTACTCCTGTCTTGCTTTTAGCCACCAATCAGATAACCTTCGCTTGGTTACTTCTAACCTCTTAAAATCCACTTTCCCTTCACTATCCCTAAACCCCAATGCCTTGGGTAAGTCAGCCCCGCTGCCTTCCACTGTAGGGTGAAGCCCTTTACAGAAAAGTATCAAGTGTTCAGCTGTTTCCTCCTCCTCTCCGCACGCAATGCACAAAGTGTCTATCTCCTGGTACCTGACTCTATACGTCTTAGTCCGCAAAACTCCAGTCCTGGCCTCAAACAACAAAGAACTTCCCCTACAATTATCATAGATATTTTCTTTGACAATTTCCTGTTTAAAGGTCCGGTATGTTCCCAGTGCCGATTTCGTCAGCATCCCTGTTTTCCACAAAGCTCTGTTTAAACGCCTAGTGGCGCTATCTGGTGGATAAGAGAGGAACCATTATTGTCAACAAACCGACGCCCCTCATAAGCCTAAAAGGGGAAGAATCGTCACCCGAAATAAAAATTAAAGCAAATTTATCTCTCAAACGTTTTCTTATGGGCGAGATAAGACAAAGCGAAAGACCGCTGGATCTTTTATGGCCAGTGAACGCGCTGAAAAAGGCAGTAGCAGCGACGAATTCAGCCCGAAGCGAGGCGTCCTGCATCGAAGGACGCCGCCATCTTTGTCGCCGCGAGTACTCGCCTTTCTATTGGCTGACGAGATTCGGCGGATTTTTTACTGGCGGCAAAATTCGGTCCTGGACCCATCGACCTTTCCGCTGGGTATTTCGGCGGAATCTTTGCCGTGGTAGCGGATTCCGCTCACTCTCGCCGCCGATTGTCCAGGTGGGTGAAAGGCCTTTTTCATATTCCTGTGCTGCCACCTCGCGTACAACGCCGGAAGCTCACCGGAAGGGTACTGTGCGCCCAACCTGGCCGGACTGAGTGCCGCTGCGGAGCAGGTTTTGTTGGAATCTGTCAACGATGGCGTGTCCTGGGCAGCACCTGGTACCTGGAGGATTTCGATTTTCTGATGGCTCGGTGCGAAGTCCGAAGCAGGCTGCTGTGCCCACCGAAGAGCAAATTCTTCAGTATCTCTGATCAACCGGCATGCGATGCGAACGCCAGCTGAACAAGGGCCGCCGCTTCAGAGATGAAGGCTACATTCGGAACATAATGCTCAATAAAATATCCCCGATCAGTGAGGTTGGCGTTTTCCGCTGTGTATGCCTGCCATCCATTAAAAGGTGGATACTACATCGTGCACGCCGTGCCACAGAAAACGACTGGGGACAACAGTTTTCACAAGCAATCGTTGTGCTCAAGCGCTGCCGAATAGCTACACGAACTACAATAGCACTAGCGTACTCACAACATGGCAGCTCCGCTAGAATTTCACTTTATTTTCCCACAGCACACCGCTGCATATGTTAAACAAGCATGCACGTCCTTAAAGACGAGCGCGAGGGGCGCACATTGAGTCATTCCGGCTATACAACGCAGCGCTCTTCATCATGGATATGATTCGAACACACGCATAACGCACCTCCTTCTTCTGCCTCTTAATATAAGGCACATACTCACACCGGGGAATTGGCCAGGGTGTAGAGGCATAAACAAGGAAATTTCCATTGGAGATTATGAAAAATTCTAGCACCATGCGTGAATGCTCTCGTAGCTTCTTTTTCGTTGTCCGCTCCATCGCGCGCTGAAAGCGGCTCACAGCACTTGCCCATTCGGCCTTCTTGCTTGAGAAAGGAAAAAGCGTCGGAACGAAGTCTAAATGCCGCGGTGACATTCGAGGCCTTCCTGGCCATGAATAAAACCTTTCGGGATAGACTGCACATGCATTTAAAAGCAGTACCCCGTCCGTACCTGTCACAAAGTGATTCTCGCAGTATTGACGTGCTTGACGGTGCCCAAGGGCGGCCACGATCGTCGAGCCGGCGAACTGCTTTTATCCACGCTTTGCGTCGAAGGCGGTCCCGGGAAGCGTTCGGAAAGCGAAAAAAATCCGAGTTTACTTCCCTTTACATATTGGGCATTGCAGCCGTATGTAACACATGTCGAATGCATCGCCAAATGCGTCGCGCTGAACGCCCGACGGCCGCAGCAACGCACGGCCGGTCTCGAATGGAGCGCGCGACCCTTCCAATATGTTTCGCGATACCGCCGCCAGGGGATGGGCGCATGCGCAGTCGCGCCGTGAAAAAAAGGCGGATTCGCGAGCGGTTCGCTTGCATGTGAAACAGGCTTTACTGTTATTATCGCTTTTGCGGCACCAATCAATCATATATAGGAGACGACTGCTACTTCGATTACCCGCGAAAGTGCAGGGAGGAATGAGACCTCGCTGCGTATATTGCAGCAACGACAGCAGACTACGCTGCTCCGTGCATACTCTATTGACGTCACGCTAGCATTCAATATGGCGGTCACTGCCGGTGGGAGGAGTCTTATGGTCTTAATTTCGATCGCATTTTTGGAATTTACAGCGCATCCAGGGCAGCCAAATTTCGGAAATTGAATCATAAGATCTTGAATATGTTACTTAAGCACAAAACTGAAATGCGAAAAACGACCATGTCATGGCCCCTTTAAGTAAGAGAGCATAAGGAAATTCATGGATAGGTAGCGCAAGCTGCCGTCCGATACAAAGAATAAAATTATCGTCTATCCACTCATCCATCCACCCATTTAAAAAAAGCCCGGACCCTCGCCGACCTTCTCTTCCTCTGGTTGCGTTCGTGCTGCTTGGTTTAAGCCGCGGGGTTTAAGCGGAGCTTTATTTGCTTGTCGTGTGGTCTTTCACATGATGATTGTGAAAGAGGAAGTAGCGCCCACGTTCCCATTCAGCCGGACGACATAATCACCATCGTGGGCAAGAGGAATCTGACATCATATCCTTAATTTTTCCTACGCATTTCAGTATGTTCCCGTGAGTACCTTTCCGTTTTCATTGCTGGATGCACACTCAGATTTACTATTAATCTCCTTGCTGGCGGTTATTTTCTGCTGCGTTCCCTCATCTTCCGGGTAAAGCAGCGAGACGCAACGCCCGGCACCGAACTCGGGCAAAAAGGCTCGCCTGTTTTTTGGCCAGAGCAATCCCAGACTGGAGCTCAGTCTTGTTGAGGATCTGCTAAGGATGTTAGTTTGCCCGATGACCTTCTGAACCGCGGTCAGCTTTTGTCTGGCCGCCGGTTCAAAGGCAGCATGGAATATGGAATGTAATGCTGGGTTTTTAACGCGGCAGAGTTAAGGTGCCCGTGCCGCAGAAAAGCCGGTGTCGTCGGCGGCGTTGGCCGTGAGCGAAAAATGGCGCATCTCGGTGGACACCTGAACCGCGCCGTGAGGGAAGGGATTTTCCTTTCTTTAAAATCAATTTTCATTTCATTTTCCTTCCCTTACTTCTCAATTCGGGTGTCCACCGAGATATGTGAGACAGGCGTGCTTTCCTTAAATTGTCGGCCAACGGGCCATGCGTCGCACCGAACGGGCGATGGCGTTCCGTTCCGTGCACTCTTTGGCAACGCTGCAACATGCTGTCGTGTCTCACTCTTAAAGACGAAGCTTAAGCGTCCTCCAATTTTTTTTACTACACGTATCTCTGTCATGCATGTATCCTGAGCTGCTCGCGCGTTCATGTCTGCATGCGCAATATGTGTGCTTTTCATTTAGATTTTAAACACATTTCAGAACCAGCTTTGATTCTCACACGAAGTCACTGACGCATGCTTCGAGTTCGGCGTTTGTTGCCTGTTGAAGAAGGTGCATGACCAAGCTGGGCGATAGAAGGCGAAGGCAGCAAAAGCACTGAAGCGCCACAAGGTGAATCCCGTTTTCTGTTAATTTCGGAGGTGCGCCGCTTCGAGCTGAGCTCATGCTTTCCAATGCGCAAAGTGTCTAACAAATGCGGGAATCAGACTTAGCCCCGATTGTCAAGCTTCGTGGAATGCAGAAAGCAAATAACAAGCAAAAGACTTCAGTAGCTATATGTGTGTTGATCTGCATGTTTGCCTTCATTTTCAACAAACACACAACTGACAGTTGAGAAAGGCCACAGAAAGGTGAACTTTCTGGACAAGTTTCTTGATATTCTTGACTTTTTGAAAGCTGAATATGCACAAAACTCGTGCGGCAGCGTTGCAGGCAATGATAGCTTCAGCAAATGATGGTCAGAAACGTGATCATCCTGCTGTGAAAGAGTAAAACATGTAGCCATAGAGGCAAGCAGAAATCAGCAGTGAAGACCTAGACAAGCCTTAGTAAGCACATTACGCAGCAGGGCACTGCACACATAGGGTTTGGTGTGTGTTGTCTGTGACCTATCCTGTGTGCTTAAGCTGCTTGCCTCCAGATATGAGGCATTGACATAGCCTTCAGTGGTGCAATGTGGATGAAAAGATGGGTACTGCATGCATATGAATGTATATCATTCAGCTCCACGAGTTCGGAGCTGCGAGCATCTTGCAGTGTAAGCTTGTGGTGCAGAGTTTCAGTTCAGTACATAGGAGAAATATGCCTGTGGCTAGCCAAATTGCCATAAAAACATTCTTGCGGTAAGAAATTTCACGGGTAGTGCCTCTTCACAGAACTTAATTTTAAACTTTGATAAAAGTTTCTCTTGGTGCCAAGATGAACCCCATATTAGAGCTTTATCCTATTCAAGTTTTATCCTTAAAGAGGCACCTCTTTATGGATAAAGTTTGTCCGACTAGAACTTGTATCGCGATGAGTCCCCTTTCTGAAGTGTGACGCCAGCATTTGCAAGAACAGCTTTTGTCTTTATGTAAGCTTGAAGTATACTGTTGTTGATGTCCATCTCAAGAGAATTATAGTCAGCATTTGCTAATTCCGAAATACAGATAACTTTGTCAAGAAATCGTCCCTCTGAAACAACATCTCGACTCGGCATGGCTGCTAACAGAAATGGGCTGGATGCAGTTCCAAAGAGGACTCAAAAGATCTGCCACAGGACATTGGGCAGTATGCGGTTGGGAATGGTAGACTTTGTTTCCTTTGCTACCAATCAAAACCAGGAGGTACAATGCACGTCCTCATGCGAGATGTGCCCATTTGAATGTTCCTCGTATTCCTGTCAGCCGCCATAACAATTGGGTGGCTTTGTAGAGTATGGCGTCTGTGAAAAAGCAATGAAGCAGCCAAGGCAGAAATAAAGAGTGTACTGCGGGGACATGAATGTCTGTTAACAGTCAGCTTGATGCGTCGACAGGGCTGAAATCTCAATTGGGATGATCGCGTTCCTCGAACCTGAGTTGTTTGTCCTGATCTAGTTCACAATGCAACTTTATGGTCCTAACAGAATTGATATTGATGCTAATGGTGCTTGTGTGTTAGCTTTAACTTTGACATTTTTACTTTTTGTTACGACTGAACAACTGCCTTCGGCAAGGATAGCTCTTAATACGACCATTTGTGTGTTACGACACAATGGCTTCATAGGACAAATAGAGTAGCAGTGACGACGCTGCACTTGATCAAACATGTCTTGTTTACAGGAATTACAGCTGTAGCTTATGCTAAAAACAAAGGGCCGAGGTGAAGTCTAGGTCACTCTTGATCACCCACAGACGTCAAATATTGCACAAAAAACAAGAATTCACGTGTATAAAAATATTTGCGATGTGAATGCACATTAAAAACCCCAGGTAGTCAAAATTTTTGGAGCCCTTACTACAGTGTCCCTTTTAGCCTGATTTACTTGGGGACGTTAAACGCCATAAATCAAACCTGTTCCTAAATAGTTGTATTGTCTTAGGTGACTAACGTGCTGTTGTCATGAAGCTTGTCATGGTGTGAGCTCTTGGTTTAAAGGCACCGTGTGTTTTAACCAAATTAAAATTTGTTACTAACCAACTTGGTAATAATGCACCCTTTACGGATTAAATGTTGGCTTCAATTTTTTTGTAAATTCTCAATACCAAATTTTTGTTTCAAAATATAATTCTGTGTGTGGTCAGCTTCTGAACCGTGAGTTATTCATAGTTGCATGGCTGCTGTGCAAGATTCATTTCCACATTTGCTAACGTGTGGTGAAAGCTCCAAAAGGATTTGACACATGAGGTCCCACATTCTTTTGAAAGTTCTGTCTTTCACAATGCAGGTGCAGTCACTATACATGACAAGCCAGGCAAACCTACTGGACCAAGTTCTTGCAGTGACACGACCCCAACATCCAGCTGTGCTCCATGTGTCAATACGGTTTCACACGTAAGGACAGCCTCGTGACACCTTCTCTTGCACACCAGTGAACGTCCATATCAGTGTGACCACTGCGACATGAGTTGCCCAAAGGAAAGCCTGATGACGCACCTTCACTTGCACACCGGTGAACGTCCATACCAGTGTGATCACTGTGACAAGAGTTTCACAAGAAAGGACAACCTGATGACACACCTTCGCTTGCACACCGGTGAAAGACCATACAAGTGCGACCACTGTGACAAGAGTTTCACACGAAAGGACAACCTGATGACACACCTTCGCTTGCACACCGGTGAATGTCCATACAAGTGCGACTACTGTGACATCAGCTTCACACGAAACGACAAACTGACGACACACCTTCGCTTGCACACCGGTGAATGTCCATACCAGTGCGACCACTGTGACAAGAGTTTCACACGAAAGAACAGCCTGATGACACACCTTCGCTTGCACACCGGTGAAAGTCCATACCAGTGTGACCACTGTGACAAGAGTTTCACACGAAAGGACAACCTGATGACACACGTTCGCTTGCACACCGGTGAACGTCCATACCACTGCGACCACTGTGACAAGAGTTTCACACAAAAGAACAACCTGATGACACACCTTCGCTTGCACACCGGTGAACGTCCATACCAGTGCGACCACTGTGACAAGAGTTTCACACGAAAGAACAGCCTGATGACACACCTTCGCTTACACACCGGTGAAAGTCCATACCAGTGTGACCACTGTGACAAGAGTTTCACACAAAAGAACAACCTGATGACACACCTTCGCTTGCACACCAGTGAACGTCCATACCGGTGCGACCACTGTGGCAAGAGTTTCGCACGAAAGGACAGGCTGATGACACACCTTCGCTTGCACACCGGTGAACGTCCATATCAGTGCGACCACTGTGACAAGAGTTTCACACAAAAGAACAACCTGATCAGACACCTTCGCTTGCACACTGGTGAATGTCCATACCAGTGCGACCACTGTGGCAAGAGTTTCGCACGAAAGGGCAACCTGATGACACACCTTCGCCTGCACAACAGTGAACGTCCATACCAGTGCAACCACTGTGACAAGAGTTTCACACAAAATAACAACCTGATGACACACCTTCGCTTGCACACCGGTGAAAGTCCATAGAAGTGCGACAACTGTGACAAGAGTTTCACGCGTAAGGACAACCTGATGACACACCTTCGCTTGCACACTGGATAGAGGCCATTCCTGAGTGAACTGTGGCCACGAGCCTTTTTAGGGAGTCAAACCCTCAAAATGCATTTGCGAACACATACGGGCGTGAGGCCATGCCACTGCTCAGTGTTCCATGGCCTTTTTTGACAGTGGCGCCCTCGAAAAACATTGGCGGACACATACAGGCGAGAAGCCATACCACTGCTCTCTGTTCCTCATGGTGTTTACACAAAGCGGAAGCCTCAAAGGCATCTGCAAGCCAATAAGTATAGAAAGACCACTTCTTCATCACCTCTGCCCAAAGGCGTTTTTTTGTAATTTTGGTTAAAAATGGTACCGTGAGAATAAACATGCAGTATGGGAATCAATAGTTCCGTGAAATTTTGTTCCTTTTGCCTGTATTGTGTTCAACAAGCACTGCTAGCTGATGACCAGTGTGAGTGCTTACATTTGCAGGTTGCCCCCATGCTCCTTGTTCAAACAGGAAGTTTGCATGTTTTTGAACTACACTTGCAGAGAGAATCTGTTTATAACCTTTCCCTATGAAGTAAGCTTTTCCAAAATAAAACATTTGCCACTAAGGCTGAGTGGCATGTGTGAATGACGTCGCTTCTGATCATTACAAAACATGTGGTGCAAAGTCTAAGACTGTCGTATTGATATATGTTGCTTCTACAAGCTCTCATCCTTCTACCAAGATTGTAGGGGAAGCAAGATTGCACCTAGCCACACTTACATTGTGTGCATTCAGAGTGTTTTCCTGACTAGTTTACAGATCTGAGCATTAACATCACTGGAGCTGTTCTTCCCGTAGTGGTGCAGGAAACGCCTGTGCGTGTGGTGTTTTTCCTGTGTTAGTGGAAAAGCAGTGTCACCAGTATGTATGAGAACACTAAAAGTTATATCCTGTCAGAACATATGTCTTGCTTTTAAAACAAGAGCATTACTTGCCCATTTAATGAAAACCTGAATGTGCGTGAATGTGCCTGCGTTAATGCCCGGTGATACCCATAAAAGATGGCGTCCTCATGCAACCTGGCAGGTGGTGGTTGAAATTATTGGTTACGCGAGGTTACAAATTACACCAGTGGCAGCACTTGCCATCCCAGGGCTGTGGCACATCGCTTAACCACTGCACCAGTACAGCTATGAGGACTCCCAAGGATCTATGCATGTTAAGTAGAGAAAGACCAGTTGTGCACATATGGGCATTAACCCATAGCCATATGGCATCATACCCTTAAGGCGGAGCACGGGCCGCGGTATGGCGGCGACTGCCTTTGCGAAATTGGCACACAGATCAGAAGGGGTGCAGTGTCCTCACAGCAGCGGCTATATAGGGCCATGCAGAGGTAGAATTGTCAGCTGCATGGCATCGGGTTGCATCACGCTGCAGCTTGCGGCAACTGCATGCACAAAGTTAACGGGCGAGCTGACGCCTTCTCACACGTAAGCAGTCTTAAGTGTGTCTGCCAACTTTTATGTTTAGTCTTTTAACTGCTGTTTATTGTTAAAAAAATTGTTTTACCTCCTGTATTAGTGCATTACTATGTATTTCTGTTTAATGTTGCATATTTTCATGTTGAAAATTGTGCCCCAACATTTTTTATCTCTTTTGCGAGGTCATTATATATTGAACTTATTTCTACTTCATCACTCAAAGCCACCTCGGTGCTTGCCTAATAATGGGGCATTATGAGTCAGAACTAACACTTCTTCAGAAGTAAAATACCTGTGACATGTCACTAAATTTTCCAATTTGTCTACCTATCAGCAGAGTACTTGCGTTATAAAAGTTGTTCTCAGCAATAATCTGAGAAGGAATTTCTGAGCTGTCTTCAGTGCACAGCATTTTTGCATATTTGCAATATACTAGTATGCTGATTGATGTGATGATCTTCTTGTACTTCTCTGACTATATGTTTGCTTATTTTTTAAACTGTATTTTCTTCTCTGCTGAGATATATCCTAGTGATTGAATTTTATTACTCAGGTATATGTCAAGTCTCCAAGTAATCCACTGATAAAATATCAGTAGGTGCACTCGTGATGAGGTAAAAACTGAAGCCAGGGGAAGAAGCCCCTTTAATTTTGTCATCCTAGATTTTTCGCTCAACCCTGAGTGGCCAGGCACTAATTAACTTAAGCGTGTGGCTGCTGATGTGGAGTGAGGTAGATGTGATTAGAAGTCTGATGTACTAGTTGAATTCAATTCTTTGTCATGCACTCTGGACTATTAGGAAAGAGCATTCAAGTGTGGCTGACTGCAGGAGGAAGTAACAAGTTCATGAAATTAGTTGTGATAGCATGGCCGTGGCAGGCACAAAACAGGAAATTTAGGGGCCAACAGGAGGAGCCTCTGTCCTGTACTGCACTTTGGTGGTGCTGAGGACGACTTATATCAATAAAAATTCTTTTGCAGTTGAAGGTACTGGCCTTATAGATTTACATATAAAAAGGAGCATTTTGCATACAGGTCATGACATTTGCTAGTGTGTACAGACAAAAAAGGTTACATGTTTCTTCTATGCCTAAATTAAATTTGCCACATGGACATCGCATGGACAATAAGAAAATTGCACACAGCTGTTGTGTATTTGCCATAACAATGTACTGTTGGTCCTGGCTCTATATCAAAGCATGGGGTATTTTAATAAGTTTTAATTTATTTGCCCCTTGGTAGGCCAGGCCGGCGCCTTGCCAGGATTGTTGGCTGTACTCTTATTATTTGGCCACACCTCCTATCTGCTGCAGAGGAGGCCTTTAGCTTCAGCAGAAGAACATGTGCACCACTACTTGTCAAATTTTTGAGCTCTGCAGTGACTGCATCCAGTAGTTTCGGATAAACAGCGCTGTCTTCAGCCAGCTTGTGCACACGTCGCAGCTCCTTTTCAAGTTTTCAAGTACACAGTATTTTTCCTCCATGTCCTGCAATACAAAATAAAAAAAATAATCATGATACTATCTCTGACTCTATACTGAAAGAGTGAGTCCTGCTTAACTCCTTAAGGCATTTTGTACATAATTGTGTACGGGGCAAACTAACGGGCTTTTCTGAGAGTGTGCTATGCCTAGCAGTAATTTCTTTCTTTCATATGGAATTAGTGTTCTTCATGTCACATATGATGTGGTTCTTATTTATGCCACTTAATGAGTACAATAAGTAATATTTAGCGAAACATTGAGCAGGGTATTAGTATGCCCTTTGCATTTTTATGCAAAGCAGTAAGGTCATGTTTTGTCTCGCAATTTCAAGCGTAATGTGTAACTCAAAAACAAAAATTGATTTCACTAATTTTCGGCTGTTTACTCGACAACTCCTGTCATTTCAATATTGCTGTTTCGATTAATTGTGACACATTGTACATTATTTTGCACATCCGTTTAAAAAATAAAGTGGTATTTCACACTTGCAAACTAACAAATTATCTCTTCATGGGGCTTTAATATACTGTTTAAGATGAAAAATGTTTGTTTTCGATTAAAACAAAAATAACACCTCAAAGGGTTAAAAACTGATGCGACATTTTTAAATGGACGGGTGGGTAGAGTGGGTAACAGGCAGATGAAAATCAGCCATAAGAGACGGTACACAACACAAAGGGGTGGACAACTGCTGGACTAAAATATTTATTGAAGGCAGGCTGCCAAATAATACAGCCTAAATATGCCAAAGCTGCAGCTAAGAGAAATTTACATACGAGAATTCATAACATAAAATTCCTTTTTCACCAGCACTAGAGATGGTACGCTCGCATAAGAATCACCAAACTTCTTGATGTCAAAGGCCTCAAGGATGTCATTGTGGCCTAGAATGTAAACTTCACTAAACGTAACGTGCAGTCAGGACCACAATTGTATAGAGCAAGCTTCATCATTTGAACTTTTTGCGTACATTTAGCGAAAGTGTAAAGGTTTCTAGACTTTATGTATGAACACACCAGCGGAACTTGTTTGTGTGCATGTTGGGTACCTCCTAATTCACTATAGGTGAGGTGCGAGAGGAGTTTGATCATTAACAAATGCTTTGTATTTAAATGGCTGCGACTATACATACTGTGGTACATCAGCTACGTTAAAAGGCAAGACGATCATTTTCTTCAGCATCAGTATTGCTCACTACCTTAGTACTTTTACAATCTATCACTTCTCTTATCATTAACACACGCACTGCCAGGCATAACTTGTTCCACAAATTAAAGGAGTCCTGTAAACCGCTTCTGTGGTGCATTACATGTGCTGGCTGTCATGTTTGGTAGTGCACAGTTTCTTTTTTACTCAGTGCATATTTCATGAGGCACAATGGCTTTGCTGGACTTGAAAAAAAATCATATTTATGCCTTGAATTTTGGTAAATTTTTTATGCTGTGCATCATGTGCAAATAAGTAATGACTGACTTTAATGTACCTTTTTTTGGTCACATCTTTCCTTTTTTCTATTTTGGCACTGCTGTTCTTACTTTTCAAGACGGATTCTGCTGTTTTGTCATTCCTGATGGAAAGTCCGAGCTGAACAGGCATTCCGCCTTGGTTGTAATGCTACCTTTCACTGTAGCAGATGTACCACCATGTCTTGGCAAGGTTTCCATTCTAGGCCACCAGAAAACACGTAAGGCATGCAAGATCCTTCAGTCCTTCCTGATAAGGAAGCACAAAATGTGAGTGCACCATCTATAACAAAGACATTGATATGTTGTGAATTTTTATAGATAAATTTCTGTTTGCCCATGCATGGCTGTGTTACTAATTCGCAGCCACTCTTCGATACAGACTTCAGTTGTTAGTGAACCCACTTTCCTGCCCTCTATCTTCTGCACCGTATCCTTTTCTGCTGGTTTTCACCCTCCTGAACATCCTACACCAACTGACCCACCATCAGCCTTTCCAGCTTGAGTTACAGAAATGTGTACATTTTTGTTTTGGTTGCATGCCTAAAACATGCTGCTGCCAGAATTACCTCTACTCTCGCAAACATGACGTTTATCCTAAGCTACAGTCTGTATACACACAATAGCTCTGGTTTGTTTTTGTAGATTATAGACGACAATATGGACATTTTGCATCCTCTCAAGTAAATGAATTCAACTTTCCTTCTCTCTTCTGTTTTGTCCTTTTTTGCACCCTCTCCTCATGTAGGGCAGCCTGTTGGGCATTTCCTGGTGAATCTTTGTGCCTTTCCTTGCATCTATCTCTCTGTTATCAAGAATAAGTGAAGTTTCCTGGCCATTAGATTTATCACGCTATCAGTATTCTCAAGGAGGCTGCCCTTCCTGAATATATATGCACTGTAATCATTAACACATGCACGCACGCCATCCCAAATGAAGGTGAACGCACTGATGCATGATCTGCTGTTTCATTTTGTTTTGACCTTCAGGGCCTTCTCACCTGAAAAGGAACTTTCTCAGTAGTGACAACTGTATGCTTGGCATACATGTGTTCATAGGCATGCATATATACATGCATGTATATGACTGCATGTAGTGTATTAATGTGTTCATGTATGTGAAACACAACATGTGCTTTTCAATGCTTCAAGATGCACAAAAATTATCTGAAGGCTCACTACAAGATATAACACTATTGGGAATGGGATGTTGGTGGTGTGTCTTGGCCTTGTGTTCATATATTGTTTCACACTTATGTAATATGGAGCTGCTGGTTACAAGTTGGGGCAAGCATGCCCCAAACTTTATCCCTGCTGCACACAGAACATAACAGAAACTGTCCACAACCCAGTGGTTCATTACAATATTCTTATCAGCCAGATAATGAGCACAGGGATATACTATGCTGAAAGGGATGACTATGCCATTAACCTCCAAGAAGTTTTGTTATGCTTCTACAATAGTTCATTATAATAGTTGAAAGGATAAAAGCTCCACTGTACATCAGATTTCTCTTTCCTACGGTTATGCGCATGCCTCAGCAACCGTGTCTCAAAATATTTCTCCCAAGTTGTGATGGTAAACTCTACCAGGGCAACTGCATTGTAAGCCTTGATGCGGCACAAAACGATGTCCTTCAGGATTCGTATGGATGCCTCTGAATAATTATTCGTGTTATGGCCTCTGGTGGCTGTGCCTGCACGGTAGAAGAGCACCCACTCTTGCTGGCATTGAAGAAAGGTCTCCACTACCTTTATGAAGGCTTTGTGTTTGAGGTAGTGAAGCTCTTCCTTAGCTGTCTGGAGCTCTTCCAGTGTTTTTCCATACAGAATCTGAAACCAGAACAAAAAAAGCATATCGTCTACGCATACAGTGGTGTTTTGTATTACTAGCTGCGTACCATTATTTCCGTACCATACCATGTGAACTCATTTTTGAACTGAATGTCTTTATAACACAAAAAGATTGGACCTATATCTTGAGCAAGTACAAGCTGTTTCTGCATTCCTCATCATCCTTTCTTGATCAGTTAACTTTGCTTAGTTTTTCTCACCAGGGATCTTCTGTCACATGAGCAATCTAAATGCACAAGGAGTCAATGACCATAAAATTTTTCAAGGGCCATACATGTGTGTTGCTGTCGCAGATATGAGTTTGTTAATAAGAAAGCATGAACTCTGTTGGCTGGCACAAGATATATCTAACTAGGTAAGTTACATTTGGGACGAACACTCGATCGGAAGCAGCAGATTAGGAAAACACTTGTTATTGTTGTAAATGCAGTTTTTAATTCACACATGTTCAGAAAATAAAGCACTGCACACTTTGCAAGTATGCACAATCCAAAGACAGAGATGGGAGGCAACACGGTGCATTTCATTTCAGAAGCATTCATATTTTTTCCAGTGGTACTTTCACAAACAAATTATCTGTTCTCTTCTCTTTGTGTTGTAGCACCAATAAGGAATTGCCAGTTCTTGGTTGTCATGAAGCATGCAATTATGCTTAAATGGGCAAAATACAGAGACGTGGCATACAAAAAAGATGGTACTGCTTTGCTTACTTCTGGAAATCTGCGGAGCTGTTATTTTGATGATTGAATAAAAATTAATTTTTGAAGGAGTTAAGTCAACAGTTAATAAAATAATGAACAGAAAATTTTCATTTTTCTTGTTTCAATCCTGTGTATTTTTTCCAATGTATGGTGACCATGTGGTTGATCTCATGGTTTCTTGACATTATCTAATTGCATTTTCAAACCTCTGTTAATTTAATCTCCATAGAGTTAAATGGGGAGTGAAAAAACTTATGTTTGGCACGAGCGGATTTCCATTCAGTTCAGTGGCCATTGAATCAAGTGGCAATGAGAGTATAGAAGGTTGGGCGAGTTGATATATATTCATGATTCACGACAGTGCAGCAAACACGGGTGAAAGGGAGACTAGACACAACAATTGCTTGTTATGTCTAGTCTCTCTCATCTGTGTTTTCTGCACTGTTGTGAAGCATGACAATGAGACTATGTATGTGACAGGAAAAGTGCATGGAATTCTTTTCCTGTCATCGTATGTTTACCTCAAGGTGTGCACTATATGTGACAGGTTCTGTATGTTGTACATACTTCGTTAAAAATTAAAAACAAAATCACTAGTGCCACACAGTCGTATGGCAGTGAAAGAGGCATTTATTTCTTAGCAAGTTGGATGTGAAAATGAAACACTTGTTTACTTCCCTCCACTTGACTAAAACTCATGCCGTCAAGACTAGAAAGAGCTCTGTGATCACTGTTTAGAAGTGGGAGGTGATGGATCCTTGCCTTGGGAATCTGCGTATTAGATTAGGTCTTAATGTCATTCTATTTTGCTTGTTAGAATGGTTGCGGTAGCGATAACTCTCATTTTTTCCTGTCTTTGTTCACTTCTAAAAGCTACATCAATAGGGGTGTGGTTAGCCTCTTTTCGTTAGATTGCAGGAATCTATCAGTGCAGGCCAGCTTCAGTTTATCCTTAGCGTCCTTTTAAATATTAGCTCTTCATATATTCTTATTTCTGAGTAATGCAATGTTTCAGCCAAAATAGGCATGGCGAAGTGTTTTATGTGCAGAGTGTCTCTCTTTTCGATTGTATTGTATGGCCTAGGCAGGTGGTCAAATGACAGTGTCTGCATCACCTTCTGAAAAGCTCTCATCAAGTGACGTCGCTCTTCCTTGGCTGCCTGGTTCTTTGTGGAGGTCAGCCAACGCCACTCGCCCTGTAGAACATGAAAGTGGCACAGCAGCTGTCGTGCGCTGGGCCATGTTTCATGTAGGGCATCTTTTTCGGGTCTTGAGTTGTCAGTCATAAACACAGCTGGAGCCTGTAAGGTGAAAAGGAACCCATCACAAGCATAAACCAACAGGCTGACGCACTCGTATACACCTCGGCAAGATTATATTTTTCATTCTACCCATCTGCCAACTCTATGCCCTGTTTTTTCTTGAATATTCTGCCAACACTGTGGCAAGAGGATTAAAAAAAATTTATGCTTACTTCTGGCACATACTAGAGACTGTGGGTGGCAGGTTGCTAAATGCAGAGGCACTTACAGCCCATGTTTAAAATGTTGTAGTGGGACATGTACTTACTGTGGGGACATTAACACCAATGCTGACCAGCACTTTGGCATGTATAAAAAAGCAGTCAATGCTGTTGATTATGATTACTGATTAGCCCAAGTTTAGTGAGGGTTTTCCAAAGCACACTTTCTGTTCCAAACATGACCTTATCAAAATAACCACTTTTTGAGTGTGATCGGGTCATATAGTCAGGAATAAATAGCCACTCCAAAGGGCTTTCATTTTCTAACCTAGGTGCCTTCCAACAGCAGTCAGAGAAGAAAGCATTCTCTACTGTGAAGAGCTCTTGGAAAGATAAGAAGAGGATGACTATGCAGCTAGTTGCATAACTTCTCAAAACTAAGCTAAAGATTCATCTAGAATGCGGGAGCCTGCTTGATTTTTTTATTATTATTACAGATACCTCAAGGGCCCTTGGGTGAGGGCTTTACATGAGAGGTAAAGCAACAGTCTGCAGCAGCAGTCTGCAGGAGTTCCTTGATAAAAGCCAAGAATGAGTTGTGGAAAAATTGGTAGCTTGCTTTTCCTGCATTGTGTTTCCTTTTGAAAATTCCTTGGTGGAAACATGCCTTGAAAGGCAGCGTGGTCGAGAAAATCAGCTTGTAGGCAGACACGCCTTAACCAAAAAATTGCTAATTTCGACATGCAGCTGTTTTTCTGTCATGTGTCCTGGCCTCTATCCAATCTTCTTCGAAAAGGAAAGTTGGTAATCCTTCGCCTGACATGTGACTGAACCTATACCAAAAAATTGTCCAACTTGTTGCATTATAAACCCAACTTCCCCTGCAGTTGTGTTTGGTTTTAGATATGCACTGTATTTATTCATTTATTTATTCTTAATACCTTACAAGGGTCAGAAAGGCATTGAGTAAGAGGGACAAGAAGTGACATATGCACAAGAAAAACTAATTATTACAACATGAGATGGAAGGCAAAAATTAAATAAGCTATTGTATGTGGCAAAACACAAAGGCGAAAATATACATAGGTACAAGGTATACTTAGTAGCAGCATTAATGCAGGGAATATGGCAAAAAGGCATCTAAAATAAAAATACAGTGGTCATATTAGAAGTGGCAGACGTAAAAGTTGTAAGACGCACAGAAAACCAAATCAAAATACAATATCGTGCCACATCAATCTGTCACCATTGTCATATTTCGGATAGTAAGGCGGTTTGGATGGGAAGGCTTGTAAAAAAAATTAATGTTATTCCAATTTGCTCATAATTCAATAAAGCAACAAACCGGGCTGTTTCCAAAGCATAATGGATGCTGGCTTTTGAGTTGCTGGAAGGCCTGTTTGTACCCCTCCCTGGTCTGGGAGCTGTGTATGACGAGTGCAATAGGCACTGCCCCTGCCTTTGTGGCTGTCAGCAGCACCGTTGTGGTGCTCCTAATTTCATTGCATGATGATCGATGTGGAGTCCACGAATATAATGTCACGTGCGGACTCCAGCTGCTGGGCTCGATGCATGATGGGTGTGACGACAAGGACTGCCCAGCTGTAATCTGCCACACTCGTGATGCTGACATCTGTCCCTGCAAAACAGACAAGCATATCATTGAAGGAGCATGAAAAGAGTGATAAACGTGAGGGTTAGCCTCTCTACCTTTTTGTGTTTCTCTTATGCCCAATAGCTAGCTTTCGTAACATTTTTATGTACATAGGAGAACTCTCTATTACTCACTATGGATTACAGCAGCGGAGTAAAGTAAAATCTGTATGTTTGACTTCACAAGCTTGCTCGCTATTGTTTTTATAAAACCACAGCACCCTGAACATCAGTTTTTACTCCGCACTGCAACTGGTGTGCATAGTATTTTGAACAAGAGCTTATCACTAATTTTAGCTTGTCACTAATCCTGATGCAGGTGTTCCTACATACCATATTCCAGCTCTTGTACTGGCAGTACTTTGTCTTGAAGATTTTATGCATTGTAAATTTTTATCACAGCATGTTGCCTCTGATAACATATAAGCTTATTCAAAGGCAGTCTTTTTATTTGTGCATTGTAAATTTTTATCACAGAATGATCCCTCCAGTAACACAAGCTTGTTCGAAGACAGTCTTTTTTAATATCTTTGCATCTTAAAGTGCATTTTCAGAGCAGTTTGATGTTTCATGCAAAATGAATGAATTAATGAATGAGCTGTTTATTTAGAAAGGGAGCCTCAAGGCCATTTGTTGGGGAATTGGGTTGCTAAGGAAGGGAAATGTAGGGGTCTATTTATACATGAATGAAAGACACGGTTGGTTTAGCCACGCTTTACACTGCTTTGTAAAGGCCACTTATCTTAGCATATTTGCCAATATTTTTTGCCAATGCAAAATAAAAAGATATTGTATTGTAATCTCTCGGCAAAAAAACGTTAATAAATAGTTTTAGTTTTTCCTTAGAATTCTAGAGTGGGACAAATCTGATATTCCCATATTCCTCCTCTGTCCACCGCAGCAAGCGTATGCGACAAAGTCGACAATAAATTTGTTCTCACTTACTCTAAAAGATAATGTTGTTCATGTGTGTAACTCCCACATTGGTCAGGTCTCTGGACAGTGAACAAGGATTAGCACATTTTCAGCCAGGATGTTTATCACTCTTGTATACCACAGCTGTTGAGTTTCTGGCAGCACTTTATAGATTATTTGCCTAAATGTATTCATTACCTTTATATCATTGAAGTGATCAAATGACTGTATGCATTTTAAAAATAATCATAGATTGATAAGTGCACGTGATGGAATGCTACCAGCAGCAGTGACTTGCAAAGTCTCCATCTACGCTTACGTAATGCTGAGAATCTTTTTGCACTGCCTGAGTTGGTGCACTGTTTACATGGTTCATTTCCTTTATCATGTCATGCATCAGTTCTCTTGTTGTCTTCAATGCTTTGCAGCTTTCTAACAATGGCTCAACAATAAATATAAGCCAGTTTGTCAGTATTAGGACTAGTGGGACACAAAGAACCTGCAACTCATGCAGTGCAGCAGCAGTAGAGGCGGTGATAAATTTTTTACAGTAGTCATATGAACAGGAAATCCTTCTACTCTTAAGATACACAGAAGGAAGGAGAAAATGTATAAAAGCGGCTGTATTCAATTTTATGATACTTCTGGCTCTTCAAAATGGGTGATGAAGATGTACTTGAGTGTACACATATGCAGTGTATTGCCCATCTACCATTCATGTATATTTCTCAGACAACTTAGAGTTACAGTGAGTTTCATTGCGGCCTCATTTCGTTTAAGGTGTTTTAAGGTAAATGATAATGAACACACGTCCTTTTGGTATGACTTCGTAGACTGACAATAACTGAGGTCACTGTGGTAACAGTGCCGCTTTTAGAACTTTGTAACATTGTTGTGTAGTATTGAGACAATTTCATGGAAATGCCTCTGTTAATGGCTTTTTGTGCTCAAACATGGCACAGGTGTGTCGCTACACAGCTTTTACATGTGCAGCGCATTGGCGTACAAGAATAATTTTGAAGTCAGCAATTAACACTGAGCACTTACTGCAGTCATATATGCAGCACTGGCAGATGACTTTCATCGTCTGCCAGTGCCGCATATTTGAGTATGTCAAACAACTTGCCCAGCAATGCACCCTGCTGAACTTACTCCACACTCTTATTTTCATGAATGTGGGACCTTTCTGTTTTTTTTCCTCTCCTTAGCTCTTTTTTTCTATCCTATTGCTCTAATTTATAACATAAATTTTTTCCCCCAGTGTAAGGGCTTTCACTGAAAATGCACAGCTAATATAGCTTGGAAATGATGGCCCATCTTTTGTTTTCACAATACGCTCTCATGAATAAGCACAGATGCTAGCAATGCATTAACTCTGCCTTGCCCGGATGATGAAGAGCTAAATCACTGCAGAGTGTACAGCACCTGTCCAAAGTATTTTCCTGAATGTCTTCCCCATCACACAACTGTACATTACTTACATCTCTGATATGTGGGGATGCAAACACTTATCAGGATTGGAAGCAGTAGCAGGAATTAAAAATTTCAAAGAATAGTGCCACAATTTTTGGGAATAGGTAATCCTGCTTACCCTGGGCTAAATACCTGGGCTTGTTTTCCTGCAGCTTTAAAAACGGGTTACCCTGGGGTCCATATTTTTGACTCCGCCATTCCTGGTGCCACCGGTAAACACTCCTTGGTGGTGGGTTGGCCATTGAATTTGCCAGCAGTGTGTGCCCATTTGGTTTTCCAGTGAGAAGCCTCTCATGGTGGCTTATTCCTTGAGCTGTTGTCATTCCATCTTCAAAATATTCTTGAAAAGCAGTTTTTGTTTCTTCATTGGGTCGAAGAAGTCTTAGTGGGTCAGCTGACTGCAGGTTGTGTTGCGACACCTTTACAACGGCCTGTAGAGGTGTCTGCAGGCAGAGGAACAGGTCATTTTTCATAGTGTCGCGATTCACTTTTTTAATCTTGATATCCAGCATCGCTGAGCACAAGGTGTAGAGGTGTGACAATTTGTCACGTGGATTATGCTGCCACCGCCACACCTTGTGGAAGAAGATCCTACAAGAACCAAAAGATGCCACAGTCAGTGTACACTTGCATAAGTAAGGCCTTATGAGGTTTGCTAATGACCTTTACAAGACAGTCTTTATGTTGTGCAAAGCAGGCAAGCCAAATTATTTGAAATGAATCCAGACACATCAAGTAGTGTAATAACTGAGAAGGCCTCTACAGGGCAAAAAAAACATGGCCTAAAAGTTTGCATATGGAGCAAATTATGTGCCATTATTTGACATCATACATGATATATGTGTGATATATGTGCCTTGTGCCTTTGGGGAGAGCTAAAATAAATAGTGCTCATAAGGCATGCTTTATTATGAAAAGTTTTGAGGAATTCTGAAATTTTGAGCCAGGAAGGGATTTCTTGTTCTTCATACTTCAGTACTGTTTCATAGTTACGTATAAAATGTTATTACAGCCGAAGCCTATTATAATGAACAGGTAAAAATTCATAACGCAGTTTACCAAAATCCTTAAACGAACGAAGTCTACTTTTGGGAGAAGTTTAAAATATTGGCATATTCTTGCAGACCTTTCCTTATGATGACAATAACGATAGGAAAACGGGGGGTTTCAGCAAGGATTTACATTTTGAATTCGCAAAGAATGTCAAGCCAGAACAGATGGTGGTAACACACCGAGATAAAAGTTAGAGGCTCTGATGGCAGTCAACCTATGTTGCCTGTAGGAAATATTACACTTTATGAAAGGACTGAGCACAATACAGAGGGTTATTTTCATCAAAAAACACTCTTTGAAGCTCTGTTCCTCACTGCCAGTTAGTTACCTGAAGGACATGGGTTTGATCCAAGCCACAGCGGTCGCATTTCAATGGAGGCAAAATGCTAGAGGCCCGTGTACTGTGCAGTGTCAGTGCACTTTAAAGAACCCTTAGGTAGTCACAATTTTCTGGAACTCCCCAGTACGGCGTCCCTCGCCTCAGCCGTTTTAGGACGTTAATTAAAGTTCTATAAAACCAAACCAACAAACAAAGGACCAACCTTTGCAAACGTTTTTATCATCATAACATAACATATATACAATATATACGTTATATTAATTATACAGTATTCCCATTTGGTATGGCGCTCGACAACGGAATCCAATATTAAAGGACTATAGACACCTAATTTTGATGGCATGTTTTCTTCTCTACAATGATGCGGAAGACACTACTACGCATGAATCACCATGCAATATTCACCTGCAACTGGTAAATAATTTATAATCGAATTTTTCTGTCATGCTGTGTCGGTTTCAATAGCTGAACGATGGCTGTGATGTCAAAGAGTGCTTTTGTGTCATTTGAGGCATGGAAAAATATCTGTATAATCGCTGCTTCATTGTTTTAATTTACTGCAGTGCTGAAGTGAGCCTTCCTGAAGAGACGAACTGCCAACGAATCTAGAAGCAGCAATTATATTGCAGTTTTTTCATGCCTTACGTGACCTGTAAGCACAAGTTGACATCACAGTCCTCACTAGGCTGTTGAAACCGAAACAGCACAAGAAAGAAATACGATTATAAATTACTCAGCGGTCGTAGGAGAATAACACGTGGTGATCCATGTATAATAATATCTTACGCATCATTACAAAGAAGAAAACACGCGCCCAAAAGTTAGGTATCTATACTCCTTTAACAAACTTCTATTATTGCAAAAAAAATTTTTGAAATAGCGAACTTGCAACAGTCTGCATCAGCACGTCTAAATCATCATACAGATGGGTGGAAAGTTCCCAGCTCCCGTACTAATTATGGTTATCAAATGCTTCAGTGTCACCTACCCAAAGTTCTAAACAGTTGTCAAAACAGAGGCAAAGAAATTCTCAACCAAACTCCGTCAGGAATCAAGTTGCTCATGATCTCTTACCTCTAATATCAATATGTTCATCACACTTAATTGTATATATTTTAAGCTGAATTATTAAGGCGAAAGCCTTTAATGGCTCATACTCACGGTGTCCGTTTGTCCATCTGTCCGTGACACTTCATTTCGATAAGAAAAAAAATCTTTGTTCATGATGGGATTCGAACTACCATACTCCCGTTCTGCAGGTAAGCATGCTAACGACTACACTACTTCCTGCCAACACCTATGTAGTTCTCCTTGTCTACGTCGCTGGAGAGTGTTTGCAGAAAGGCGTCGACTCAGGCAGATGCCTCCCAAATGCCCTCCAGTGTCTCCAGCATTTAAGATTCACAAATAATTGTGCACTTAATTAACATCTTAACTACACATCAGTGACACCGCGCTAAAGGCTTTCGCCTCACCGCACTTTAGGTTAACAAAGTGCCCCTGAATTTTTTAGTCTTTTTTTAAAGAATCAAGTTTTTTATACTTGCATTTATACATTAAATTGTTTCGTTTTATTGTAGCCATTACGATCTGTCACCCTGTGAAAGTGCTCCATAAAGTGAGTATATGCCTTCTGCAACTGTTGCTTGTACAGTAGTCTAGGGTTCCTCAAGCTGCTTGCATGCAACATCGGCTTCCTCCATCCTTGAGAATGGATGGATGGATGGATGGATGGATGGACGGACGGACGGACGGACGGACGGACGGACGGACGGACGGACGGACGGACGGACGGACGGGTGGGTGGGTGGGTGGGTGGGTGGATGGATGGATGGATGGATGGATGGATGGATGGATGGATGGATGGATGGATGGATGGATGGATGGATGGATTTATAAATGGGTGGGTGGGTGGATGGGTGGATGGATGGATCTTCGTAAAGCTCATGAAGGGACTTTATATCAAACAAGCCTGAGGCATCAAAATTCTTGAGGTTAGAATTGCGAGAGCGCTCGACTACTGGCGGAGGACCCTGTTGCAATCTCGGCCGCGGTGGCCGCGTTTCGATGGAGGCGAAAGGCGCGCGTGTGCTGTGCGATGTCAGCGCACTTTAAAGAACCCTAGGCGGTTGAAATTAATCCGGAACCACCAACATATACATCCTGATTTGAATAACACGCATCACATTTCATCATGCCAAAACCGCAGTTTCCCTTACCTGGTGCATTTTGTTTAGATCTTCTCGCAAATCCAGGAGGTGTTAGTGTTGGTGCTATATTGGCGCACCCACAGTTCTGCGGCTTTTCCATCAGGCAAGTTGCAGCGGAGCACCTTCACATCACTAGTGGATAACCTGGAATCTTCCATGCACTCTAGAGCGCCGGCGGCCGGTTCATCACCCTGAGAAGATATGGATGGCCCAAGGTCCATAGCGCACTTTATGGTGCCAACTTTATTGTCATTAAGGGATGCGATCAGACTGTGCAGGTCGCTTTCACTCAGCTAGCGTAGCTGTCGGCGTACAGAAGACACACCACGGAGAACTTGGAAACTTCCGCGCAATAGTTTAAAGCGCGCATTTCAGCGCTTCATAAGCGGCGCGATGTGAAGAGTTTCGGTTTCGTTTGTGTCATACTCTGCGAATGTTATTTTGCGCACTAGTACGCTTTATGTGCTTATAACTGTGAGAAAAAAATTTATGCGTGCAATGTCGTTTTTATTTTATTCATTTTTTAACAATTTGGACGTCTATAGTTGCCTTGCCTTGTTGACGCATCGTCTCATATCCAATCCAGTACAAAATTGAAGTCGCCTTGATGGAAAGGAGTGAGAAGTAGCGTCGGTTTCTTCATGCTTTTGCCCGTTTGCTTAATTTGGGAGTTAATCTGAAGTAGAAACCAGGTTATTGTCAGTATATTTTGTGGTAAAAACTCAATGAAATCTGTGATGGGACGCAGTGCCGGAAAGGATTTGCGGCGGGCAAACACGGGCTCTGGTGAGCTCCAACATGATGCGGTGTATCTGCTTTGTGCACAAGACGCAGCTTGCTGGGCTTGCATTGCCTGCCCTGGTGTCCTCATCTGTGAATGGGAGGGCAAAACGCCTCACAGCAACGGTCTTCTCATACGTCGGCGGCATGTTCTTCGCAGAAATCTCGCAGTTGAGTACGGTATTGCGCGTCGTAAGTAGGAGCAAACCGTGCCTTACAGTTGTTTACATTGCCTTACTGCTAAATGTGCGGGCAAAGCATAGTACTCGAGTTGAGGCTGCTGGTGGATATGATGGTTGGTTTCCATTTCTTTCAATCTTGAAACAGCAGACATGGAAAAAGACGCCGCACTTGTGAACAAATGTCACGTCTTGCGTCTGGAGTAAACCTGCTCTTGTTCACGATGCTTCCCTCATGGCCTAGCCGATTGTGAAAGATGACGTGCCTACGCCTGTTTGCTTCAGTACTGCTTTTCCGTTGATCGTGTTTGCATACAGTTTCAGCCTGGTCAATGGTCTGTATTATAAGCGTTTCGCTGTGACTCTGGCTGTGACTGTTCCTTCGATTTTGGTCATCATTGACTGCAGCGTGCAGGTGTTTTTATTTACAAAATTATTCACTAACAAGTGCATCTCTACTGTGCACAAAAGCTTTTAAACATTCACCTTGCCCAGGCCATGTTGTCATGCTCAAGCAACTGATCGTCTTCATCACAGAGTTTATAAATATTACCTAAAGGGAAAGCTGGCGCCACCGTTTCTGCGAGTTTCTTAAAGGAGTATAGATACGTAATTTTGGTGGCATGTTTTCTTCATTGTAGTGATGCATAACACATTACTCCGTTTCATACATCAGGTGCAACGCTGTGAAAGGTACGCAAGTAGTCCGCACGGAAAAATAAAGCGAGGCATATTACTCAGCGTTTCTTGTGTGGTGTAGTGTTCTAAGGCACGAGAAAGCAACAATGTGTCGTCAGCTATAAGAGTGCATTTAATCAAGCTCATGACAAATGTAACATGTAGTAAGTCTGGAGGCAAAGTATTTAATATTTTCTTCTCACCACAAGAAACACACTACTTTTTGGCCACAGATGCAGGCAGCACAAACAACAGGCATAGCTTTGACACCATTGCACTTTTTGTATAAAACGGTATATATGGATAATCACGTGATATTTGCCTGCAACTCTTAACAAATTTACAATTGAATTTTTCTGTCATGCAATTTCGGTTTTGGTTTCAACAGCTCTGTGATGTCAAAGTTCCGTATAGGCCACGTGAGGCGTGTGAAGACGGCAGTATAATCGCTGCTCCTTCATTCGTTATTTCGGTTCTTGAGGCTGCTGGCTTAGCATTGCAGTGAATTAATGCAATGAAGCAGTGATTATATCTGTTTTCACACGCCCCACGTGACCTATATGCAACTTTGACGTCGGAGCCAGCATTCTGACAGAGAAATTCGAATATAAATTATTTTGCATACATAAGTGGATACCGCATGGTAATCAATGTATACTTAATTAGTTGTCTATACTCCTTAAAAGAGCTATTCGACTATGGGAATTGCTGAGGCGACGAGGTTTCTCGGCCTCGCTACTGTTAGCCGTAAAACATAACTACGACTGCAAAAATAGATTTGAAAAATATATATCAAGGAAACTTCATCTTACAGTCAAAGTGACCCATAATAAAAAATGTATATGGCAATAAAGGAACAGAAAAGCAAATAGTTATAAATGAGCACTAAGTTTAGAGAGGGCTTTTTATCTTAGCAAATGTAGTTAAACAATTTTTTCTGTTCAATAGATGCACATTTCCGAAGGGTGATGGTTGAGACTAGTGGGTCATTCACATATGAGATTCCATTGCACAAAATGAAGGGACAAGACACAAGTACAAGGGCGCTTGTGTCTTGTCCCTTCATTTTGCACTATGGAACCTCATGTATACATATCAGAGAAAATGTTCATTGAAAAAAATTTAACACTTCAGTTTCCGTTTTTGGCATTGAGCCGCCGCGGTGGCTCAGTGGTTGTGGCGCTCGGCTGCTGATCCGAAAGACGTGGGTTTGATCCCAGCCACTGTAGTCGTATTTCGATGGAGGCGAAATTCTATAGGTCCGTGCACTATGCGATGTCAGTGCACGTCAAAGAACCCCGGGTGGTCATAAATTTCTAGAGACCTTCACTATGTCGTCCTTCATAGCCCGAGTCGCTTGGGGACGTTAACTCCCATAAAACCATTTTTGGCATTGTGAAATATCGAAACGTTTCGTTGCTGTAGTCTGCTATTCTGGATTTGCACGCTATGCTCGTGCATAGGCTGTGGTTCATGCTATGAAAATCATGCCTGACTTTTCACCTTTCTATGAGAAACTTGTTTGCACATGCAAAGTGCTGGCTGTCACCATGTCCTGGCACTGTCTTGTGGTTTTTGCAAAATAAAAGCATGAATTAGGAAACGGAAACCTGTCTACTGCAAGTAAGGTCCGTATTCTGAGTTTGTGTCATAATCAAAAGCATCACAATCTGCTGCAGCGGCCAAACCTGATTGCTCAAAACACCGGAAGTAGATGTCGGTTTGGTCGCGACTGTGAGCAGCAGCAGGATGTCACTGCACTGCGGTTTCTGCAGCTAAACATCCAGAAAGCTGCCGTCTTTGATCCGGTGCCGAGTGATCTATGTGACATCACGGTTAGTGTTCTTTGATACTTTCCGCTGCATCCGAACCTCCACATCTGCTTCTGGCATTTCGACCAATCAGGTATGGGTGCTGCAGCAGATATTGATGCTTTTGATTACGACACAAACTCGGAATACGGCCATACAGATTAATGGCCATGTTCATGCTGGCGAGTGCAGTATGCAGGTATTTCCATGAATTAAATCATCAAGTGGAAGTCTCTTTCTGAATGCAGTGCGTGGGCACCACCAGACTTAGAAATGAGGCAAATACAATCGTCTGCGAGTGCATTTAACACATGTGGCGCTTGTCGAAGTACTTTACACTTCTAGAAGGCAAGTGTCTCTGAGACTCTTATGAGAAATATGTATAGTGGTCACAGCAACAGGTTGTTGCATTTTAAATTCATGAAAAACTTTGTTGTCATCTGTCACCTTACAATGCACAAGTTCTTGCTGTACAAACCCAGCTTGCTGTGTAAATGGCTCCAAGTGATGAGGCAAACTGTCATCAAACCGAGCAGGTACCAGACACTGTGGAGAACTGCACAAGGATGTCAAACTGGGTTAGTAGGATTTGTTGCATGGTGGAAAAATATAACAAAAGAGACTAACGAAAGAAAGGGGGCACACTGACTCAAGGTAAGCAATTTCATTTTTCGTAATAGATGCGTCGCTTAAGCAGTTGTCTCCTTCTTTCATGACATGGCAAGCTTCAATATTTTCTCTTGTCCACTGATTATGTGCTTTACCAAGCACAGCAGTTTTTCAAAAAGGGGGTAGCGTTTACCCTAGCTCCACTTAACTTTTACTTCATTTTCACTCCGGACACTGCAAAGTAGTGAAAAATGCAACTGTCTCCTTCTGTTCCACTCTGCTCTTCTTAAGTCGTGCCAGGGTAGAATTTCCACAAGCTTTCTTGAACAAGTCAACAGATTGACCAGTTCTGGGCATCTACTATCAGTAATTAGTAGCTGACGTGTCTGCGATGGGTCAAGGGCCAGGACACCAAGAGGCCTGTGTTGTCTCACACCAAAAAAAAAGCTTGTTCTGCCATACGTGCACTGCTTCTCGCATAGGTTGCCAGTCAGTACTATGTGGGCACTGTTGTGTCTGCTCCCGTGTCAGTTCACAGAAAAGCAGCTGCACTAAAAAGTGAGCACAGTTGCTACGTCAACTGCAAATCTAGGTTTATACAGTGCAAAACGCAGATAATTTACAAAATCCCCTTGTCTCGTAAAAAATACTACGTCGGGCAGGCTGGCCACTGTTTGAATATCCACCTGTTTTAACGCAGGACTTCTTTAACCCTGATAGCACTAGAAAATTTGCCTAAGCATTGCATGTAGTGTAAATGCTGCCCCTTTTTTGATAAAACTGCTGTGCTTAAGCATGTAATCAGAGGACCAGAGAAGTTATCGAAGCTTACCATATCATGAAAGGAGGGGACAACTGTGCAAGTAACGCATCTGTTACCTTAACAAAAATGAGATTGCCTACCTCGAGTCAGTTGTGAAGTAATAATGCAACGGATATTGTGAGTGAAGAGGTGAACGAAGTGTCTCAATGGGGAGCGTGTTCTGGGCTTGGGTGCTCTGTGCGGGCCCCGTGCTCTTGGCTTGTGCTGTGCCCGGGTCATTCTGGTGTCGTTCTCGCCTTGGGCCACATAACATCTTTGGTGGAGGTGCGGATTTTACGCTCAGCACACCACGCACCTTCAGAGTGGTCGTCAGACCGGGTCTTCCGCCGTGGCTCAACCCGGCGAGTCAACGAGTCCCACTAGCACTCTCTTCATGGTTATGGCTCCTCCACGCAAGCCCGGCACCTTTTCCGGCACTGATGGCGTGGATGTGGAAGACTGGCTTAGCCTCTACGAACACGTCAGCACCTATAACAGGTGGGACCCTACATTAGTGCTCGCCAATGTCATATTTTATCTCAATGTCACAGCACAAGTGTGGTTCGAGACCCACGAGGATGACCTAACAATCTGGGACACCTTTAAGGAGAAGTTGAGGACGCTGTTCGGTAGGCCTGATGACAGGCAGCTCGCTGCCAGAAAACAGCTTGTGTCTCGAGCCCAGTCTTCAACAGAAAGCTTCGTGGCCTACATCCAGGACATTTTAGCTCTTTGCCACAAGGTCGAAGCTGCCATGAGTGAGACAAACAAGGTGGGCCACGTGCTCATTGCAGTGCAAAGACTGTTTCACTGTTTACTGCATCATTAAAGAGTGCCGTCAATTTGAACAAATGAAAGGCCGCTGCATTCCGCAGCCGTTTTCCCGCCTTCCTAACACAGCCGTGACATCTTCCTGTGAGGACCAGAGATTTTCATCCCACGTGGCCTCGGACGCTTCTCCCATCATCAGCTCGGTCACGTGGTTCGTCGGACATGAACTGGAGGCGCTCGCACTTGTGATATCCCCACCACACATCCCTGATACGACGCTGCTCATCGTGTCGCTAATTCAGGCCGTCATGAAGCAAGAACTGGCAAACATAGATCTTTCTCCCTAGGTGTGTTCTATTGGCCGCCCAGCCGTCCACCAGCCTCCTTCCCCTGCTTGCGCCCCACCTACTACTCCATGCCCCATTACCGCAATCCGGCAGAATGGCGCACGGCTGATGACAGACCCATCTGCTTTCACTGCTCCCGCGTTGGACACATTTCTCGACATTGCTGCAGCCTCCCTGTGGTGGCTTCTCCAACTACCGACTTGAACCTCACCGCCGCTTCTCGCCCCGCTTCCAGCCAGACCAGTCTGAATCCTCCTTCTGCCATTCCCGCTCTCCGTCGGCCCAAGGCCATCGCTCACGATCACCGCAGTCGCCCTGCCCTGTCTTTCGACAGCTGCCCCCGACGTCCGCTCCACTTTGGAAAACTAGATGATGCATCAATAACCCCGACCAGAAATCCTCTATTGGCCACCCAACCGAACTCACTGGACGTCACAGTTGATGGTTTTTCTTTGCATCGCCCTTATTGACACTGGTGTGCACGTATCTGTGATGAGTTCTGCCCTTCGCCAACGCCTCCGCAAAGCTCACGCCTGCAACTTCCCGTGTGCACGTGATGGATGGAGGCATACCTGCTGTCGACGTACTATGTACTGCTCACATCACTGTAGTACCTCGGTTCAGTTCACCGTTTTGTCCACCTGCGCCCACGACCTCATTCTCGGCGTGGATTTCCTCTCCGACTATTCAGCTCTGATTGAATGCTCGCAGAGTGTCCTCCAACTCGAGCTCCCACAACTTGGTTCCGAGCATGTCGATCCCTCTATCCGCTTGTTCAGTGCTGACTATACTCGCCTGCCGTCTGAAGCGCCTCCTTTATTGCATTGACTCCTTCCCCAATTCCCGATGGGGACTACCTTGTTGCCCCGAGTATCTCATGCTGACCCGGAACATTGCCCTGCCCTATACAGTCGCCTCCGTCAAGGCGAACGCACTGTCTCTGCCATTCCTCAACCTCGGCTTCTATCCCCATGTTCTCCCTTCTGTCATTTGCATTGCTGCGATCTCCCCCTCGCACTGTGCTAAATCGCTACATTCGACACCGCCCCTTCTCATAATCCTGCAGCCGATTTCCAGCCTACCTCTCTTTCTCTGGACGCCTTCGCGACCATGATGCCCTCCGACCCGTGCCCCACCCAATCTGCACCGCTTTGAGGCCTTCTCGAATCTTTTTCAGACATTCTGATCTCAATAATAACCTGCTGGGCCAAGCTCTCCCTGTGAAGCACTGCATCGACACTAGGGATGCCTCTCCTATCCATCATCGACCATACCGAGTCTCCCATGCTAAGCGCCAGGTCATCAACGCTGAGGTTACGAAGATGCTTGCTAAGAACATTATCGAACCCTCCTACAGCCCCTGGGCCTCACCAGTCGTTCTTGTGATGAAAAAGGATGGCTCATGGCATTTTTGTTTTGACTATCGCCACCTGAACAAGATAAGTAAAAAGGACTTGTACCCGGGTCTCCCACGCATTGACGACGCCCTTGATTGACTCTACGGTGCCAAATTCTTCTCCATAGATCTACGCTCCGGCTATTGGCAGATTGCAGTGGATGACCAGGACCGTAAGAAGACTGAGTTTATGACACCTGATGGGCTGTATTAGTTCAGAGTTATGCCTTTTGGCTTATGCAATGCACTGGCCACCTTCGAACGTACGATGGACGCCCCTTCTGCATGGATTCAAATTGTCCACGTGCCTCTGCTGTCTCGACGACGTCATAGTCTTCCCCCCAGCTTCTCCTCTCACCTCGATGACCTCTCCAAGATTCTTTACCTTTTCCGTCATGCTGGCTTACAGCTCAACTCCACCAAATGCCGTTTCGTGCGTCGTCAGATCACAATCTTGGGCCACGTCGTCGATGCCACGGGTGTTCACCCTGATCCAGCTAAAATCTGAGCCGTGAAAGAGTTCCCGGTGCCGCGTTCCTGCAACAACGTGCGGAGCTTCCTGGCACTGTGCCCCTACTTCCGTCGATTCGTGCCAGGCTTTGCTTTCATCGCCCGCCCTCTCAGTGATCTGCTCGAAAAGGACATGACTTTCACCTGGGGACCCCTACAAGAAAACGTCTTTGCCGCTGTAATCTCGAAGCTCACCACCTCGCCAGTCTTGATACACTTCGATGTGGTCGTTCCCACTGAAGTCCGCACTGATGCCAGTGGTCATGGAATCTGCGCTGTCCTTTCTCGGCGGCAATCTGGTTCTCAACGTGTCATTGCCTGCGCCAGCCGCCTCACGGAATGAGAAGCTATCACAGAATGAGAGTGCTTGGCCCTCGTTTGGGTCGTTAGAAAATTTTGCCCGTATTTATAAAGCTGCCCTTTTATGGTTGTCACAGACCACCATGCTCTTTGCTGGCTCACCTCTCTGAAAGATCCTACTGGCTGGCTAGGTTGCTGGGCTTTGCGCCTACAAGACTATGACTACGCAGTGGTCTGTAAGTCCAGTCGGCCACACACAGATGCTGATTGCCTCTTCCAATATCCCGTTGACCCTCCTGACCATCTTGCACTGCCTGCGCTGCCGACCTGTTCTTGTACTCTGCTATTGCTCACGTTGGCGATGAGCAACCACGGGATACTGAGCTGCACTCTATTATTGACCGCCTCAACTCCTCCCCATCTGTCCCTGCTGTGCGCCGGTTTGTGCTGCATTATGACACACTATACCGCAGAGAAGCCTGAACCCCGCCAGCCCCGTCCTCCACGAGCTTCATGACCTCCACTTTGCTGAACATCAGGGTGTCTCGCGTACTGATGCCCGCGTGCGTCATCGCTTCTTTTGTCCCCACCTCTACCAGTCCGTATGCCGCTATGTTCGTGCCTGCGACCAGTGCCAGCGCTGGAAACGCCCTGCCACTCTCTCAGCGGGCATGTTCCAACCTGTGGATGTGCCCCCCAAACCTTTACATCGTGTTGGCTTGGTTCTTTTGGGCCTGTTTCCTGAGTCCACGTCCGGAAACAAATGGGTTGCAGTTGCTATGGATTATGCCGCTGGCTACGCTATCATGCTGGCCCTCCCTACCAGTACTTCTACTGATGTTGCAGACTTTCTTCTGTACGATCTCATCCTTCGTAATGGTGCACCCCACCAACTTCTCACCGACCGCGGCTGTTGCTTTCTGTCTAAAGTTGTTGACGATGTTCCCTATTCCTGTTTGACTAAACATAAGCTGACCACCGCCTATCATCCCCAAACCAACGACCTCATAGAGCGCCTCAGCTGCACTCTCACGGATATGCTTGCAATATATGTTTTCCCGGACCATCAGGACTGGGCTTCCTTCCATACGTGACTTTCACCCATAAATCTTCCCGCCATGGCACTGCCGGTTACTCACCATTCTATCTTTTGTACTGCTTCAAGCCCCCATTACCTTTGGGCACGCTGCTTCCGACATCTACTTCACAGCCTTCTGAATACGCACACGACGCAATTGCCCGGGCAGACCACGCCCGCCAACTGGAGTGATCCCGACTACTAGCATCGCAGGCCTCACAGCAGGACTACTACAACTGCCGCCATCTCATGGTCACTTTCTCCTGTGGCGCCCTCGTCTTGCTTTGGTCGCCATCTCGCCGCGTCGGGCTTTGTAAAAAACATCTGTCCCGGTATGTTGGCCCATACCGTGTGCTCTGCCAGGTAACCGCTGTCACCTACGCGATCGCCCGGGCCTTCCCGGAGACCATCTCCCGTGCAGCTCAGCTTGACATTGTCCACGTCTCTCGCCTCAAGTCCTACCTCTCGCCATCCCCGGCCGTGCCCTAATGTACACAGAGACGGTGTTTTTGCGACCAGGGGCCGTGCAACGGATATTGTGAGTTGAGAGGTTAACGGAGTGTCTCGGTGGTGCACATATTCTGGGCTTGGGTGCTCTGTGCGGGCACTGTGCCGTCAGCCAGTGCGCTGAGCCCGGGTCATTCTTGTGTTCTCGCCTTGGGCCACATAACAATAATGCTGCCATACATGTGTTTTATGTTTTTTTTTTCAGACCTGTTTTTTTCCGCAATTGTCAGTTCAATTTTTTGCCCTTCTTCTTCCTTTTTTGTTTTGTTTTTGCCTGCTTCCACTTTGATATATATTTTGCAGCCTTCCCAATAAAATTTCGTTGTGAGAAAGCACTCGTGTGTGTCCCCTTTTCGTTTGTCTTTGTCTGTTTTCAGCTATTTCTTTTCCAACATGCAGCCAGACACTGCGTTCAGTTCAGTTCCAGCCTTCACATGCTACGGATCTGAAATGAACTGCCTGCATAGCTGGATAACTACACCACTGAAAGCACGAAAAACATCATTGAAAACGAAACTGAACCAAAAAAATCTGATCTTTAGAAGTGTCTACAAGCTACCAGATGATAGTTCAAAGCCATGTCTTCACGGCATACCTTGGATGTCCTCCTTGGATGCCCACAAGGCTGCCAGCTTTCCCTCTAGTTAATATTTAGAAACTCTATGGTCTACATCATATAGACGTGCGCACGGGGGGGAGGGGGGGGGGGGGGCAGGGCAGGGCCCCCCTCCTCCCCATAATGTTCTAAAGGGAGCGTCAACTTTGCCCTATACCTTTACTCTGTTAGACCTGTCTCGCCGTTGTTTAAAGTGCAGGACAATGGCCATGCAGGTTTTCTGACAGTACTGCTAAAAACTATGTGCTGTCGAATAATATTTTGTATATGATGGAATTTTATTGCATTGAAATAAATCTTTTATAACCATTCGTTATCTTTGCGGTGCGTTTTGACCATAGGGGCCTCAGTGGAAGGGGTTTGGGGGGTGGGTGGGTGAAGAAGTGCTGCAGTGAAACTTTGATTGTGTTGATAGGTAATGCAAATACAATGTAACAAAATGTCTTGTGGCTTAAATTGAAAGCTGCCGTCATTTTCAGAAATGCCTGGTCAGTTGTATTTACATTTGTCATTGGCCTCGCAGTGACAAGGCAACGCCTGAATGTATGCAGTGTTCTGAAGCCAGGATTGCGGGAGGCAGGCCACTGGGATTTCTATAGCAATGTGCGCATTCTTTAAAAGCCCTAACAGGAGGTATAAATGAATGAAGCAAAGGCCATGGGGTAAAAGGTATTGCACATTTATTGACAGCTTGCACTTCTGTGAGGAGTGGCAGCTAGCTACCAACCATATCAGCTTCATCTGTCTGAACGCTGTGAACATTTTCTTCTGTACATGCCCAACGACTCATCCTTGGAATGTCAGCACTTGTGGTGTCGCTAGTGCCTTTTAATGTGAACTGCAGCATGATGTGTTTTCGAAGGTCATTTGTCCAAATGTTTGTCAGGTAGATGACCTTGGCAAGTGTGTCCTGATCAGGTGCCGGGCAGGTTCCCAAAACATTGCTTAGTATCATGTTACAGGAGAAATGGGGCTCCTCTGCAATGCTTTGTTCTCTAATGGCATCAAACCATAAAGGGCCTCAATTGCACTTTGAAAACAGTGATACGCAGTTGTGGCGCAGTGACCATGACATTCATTTGTTAGATTGCAGGTTATGGTTTCAATCCTGGCCATGATGGCACCATTTCAATGGAGGCGAAGTGCACAAATTATGTGTACTGACATTTTGGTGCTCGTTATGGAATCCCAAGAGGAGGCCTTCATTATGCTGTGCCTCATGGCCGATGGTGTTGCTTTGGCATGTCGAAATATATCAATAAAAGGTTATTCGATTGTATCTGTTTGTGAGAGAGATTTCGCCAACAAATTCCCTTTCCTACTGTTGAAATGCTCTTCTTCAGTAGCCGATGAGTAAAAAGAAATGCTGCATCTTAGTGTGATAACATTGGGAGGCTCTTGAAGCCTCCCTCGGCGGCAGCAGCATCATAAATCCTCCACCCACCAACCGTGTCAAGTAGTGTTTAGAGGGATTTTATCTCTCCACCTTCCAGTTGTCCCCTCTTCTTACCTGCCTCCTATCCCCTGTTCACTCGCAGGGGAGACAAGGAACTGAGCAGACAACTATCCGGAGAACAGAAGTCCTATGAGCAAAATATACATCGTCCTGAAGAACTGTCTGTGCAAAAATGAGGCTTGTGGGAGCTATTCTTTGTCACATTGCTTGGAAAGAGTGACCTGGGTCTCGCAAGCCCCGTTGGTGGCTGTGCTTGAGACAGTCGCTGGCCAATGCAGTGGTGCATCGCTTAACCTATGCACTGGCAATGATGTGAGGACTTGGCACGACCTGGCAATGTGACACATTTTCTGTAGTTGCAATTAACTTCACTTTATTACCTTAAAGGCTTCCGGGATTGGGGGTGTTACATAAGGGGCGGGTTACATGTATAAAACAGATTTAATAAACAAAGAAAACACGTAAGACATAAATTATACGCTGTTAAATATATTTTTTAAACAATTCACAAATGTTGTTGGACAGGTGATTGCGGCGATGTCGTGTGGAAGGCCGTTCCAGTCCGTGGCTGAACGTGGAAAGAATGACGATTCAAATGTAGTAGTGCGCGTACGAGGCCGGGCAACTTGAAGGGGATGACCGATGCGGGGGGAAATGCGTGCCGGTGGATTGATGTAGGGCGGAGAACGAAGTGAGCTGTAATAAAATTTATGAAACAAGCACATAGTAGTGATACCACATGTACAAGCTAGAGATGTTAAGCCTGCCTCTGCTGTTAATGACGACCTACTAACATTATATGAATATTATATATACTAACATTATACGATATATTAACATTATATATGGTGGTCCACATTATATGAATAGCACAAACATATGAATCTTGTGGCCTGACTGAGTACTGATTCCAGAGAATTTGTTATATAATTTTGGTTTGGGCTCCAAATAGCAGAGGTGTATTCTAATTTAGAACAGACAAGTGATTTGTAGACAAGTAATTTTACATTTTGTGGTGCATGGCGTAGATGTCGTTTTAAGAATCCAAGGCTTCTGTTAGCGGATGATATGACTTGTCACATGCGCATTCCAGGTTAGACCATTGGACATTGTTACGCCGAGGTATTTATAAGTCTGAGTTAATTCTACCGTGACGGAATCAGAAATATAATCGATTGACGCGGGGATTAACAATACTATCACACTTTCTCCATTGATTGCCACAAATTGTTTTCCATGCTCTTCAGTTTCTTCCCAGCTATCCTCACATGCTGCATTTTTTTTTTCATTTTCTTGTTCATTTCAACAGTTACTGGTCAGTCTTATATATCTTCGTGCCGCCTGTTGAAACACTAGCTTCTGATACCTTTGACAATTTTCCTCCCAGTGTTTTTTAATGTGCTAGCGGTAAGGTCCTCATGTCGCGCAAAATTCCAGTGTCGTCATCGGCATCATTTTCCGTGAGCGAAAAATCCACGAATGATCCCCAGAGGAGCAACCTAGGGGACATGTAGGACACTTTGGTTTTGTTCGGTTTGTGGAATCGTCATAACCTGCCCACCAGATTGTGAAGTGCCCACCATGGCAGGTGGCTGTTAAATTAATGACTGATCGCGAAAGGTTTCTCAAGAAGATCAGTTCGTGTCTCTCAGTTCCCACTGGGGCAGCACCTGCCATTCCAGGGCAGTGGCGCATCGCCTTACTGCTACAGCACTGCACGATGAGGGGTATGAGGACCCTCAGCAATGTATGAATTTAAAGTAAAGAGTGACCAGTTCTGAATATATGGACATTAACCCATTAACGCTATATCGTCATACCCTTCAGTTCAAGTGTCTCCTCCAGTTTTCGGTCAACTTTTATGTTGTTTGATATTTCTGAGATTCATCTCTGTTTCATACAACCTGCACCTCCTTCAGCTCGGCCTCTCTTGCGGTAACTCTGAAATTGAGAATGCACGAGCTGTGTGTTCTGTCCATGGCGATGTTTTTCTTTGCACCACTCCTCACATGCCCTCCCCCACTTGTTACCCACCTGTCACATGGTCAGATTGCACCAGGTTGTGCCCTGCACGAAAAAATGCGAAAAAATAGTCTGGCATACAGTGAGGACTGCAGCTTATACTGCTTGAAATATTCTCGAGACAGCACCCTTTGGTGATGAAAACATTTTGAGACTTCATTGGAAAATGTTTTGGAGCTTCGTAAATGAGTAAAAACAATTCTTGACTTACTTTTTTCTTATGCTGGGCTGTATAAGTATGCATTGGAATGCAGTTTCATTAATTAAAAGGGCTCCATAAACGAAATTGCATTGTTAATTTTCTTCCAGACACTGCAGCCTAGGGTACATAGACCAGAAACGCTTTTTATGCATTTTGAACATGGTCGTTCATAATTCCTGTGGCACTAGATTTCGCCATATTTTAATGTCCTGCATGCAATTGGGAGTTGCATCCATCATTAAAGGAGCTTTCCATTTAGCTTGGGCTGCTTATGTTAGCTTGGCTAATGGCATGGGCAGCTGATTAGCCCTATTTTCTTAGTCAACTTGAGAAAGGTGACGTGCAGGATATATGGAATGCAGTTCTTCACACAGCTGTGATAGAATTTCTAAGTGTTACCTCCATACCTTCTTTGACAAATTGAAAGTTGCAGAACACAGCTAAGAGGTATGGAAGTCCTGTCTCATACAGTTCAGTCATGTCTTGTTGAAATTAACACTTTGGTTCTCAACCAATATTTTCAATAAAGCAAGTTGGCTGTAATAATTAATGATGATGAATAACGTGGGTTCAGAAAAATCTTGTAAATTAAATATGCTTCTGTGCCTAGCAGTGTGTAGTGCAGTCGATATTAGGCAAATTTTTGGTGATTTTTCAAGTACACTGTCGCATCTTGTACGGCCTTCCAAAAATGCGACAAGGTATGAAGAGACTCCTGGGCTACAGTATGCATAGTACTGCGCTTTGCGCTGACCTAACTCTTCACCATGAAACTGTGCTCATTGTATTGTCTTCTGATTCTGTATTTGCTACCGTATTCAGAATAGTGCCATCACTGAGCCGCTCATCCAGCTTGGGTTCTTTACCGGCATTGAGCAGTTGTTCAGCGAGGCTTCCTTGTTCGGCAGCATCATCTTGTTTAAGGCATTCTCAAAGCATTGCACGGGGCATATCATTGATGTGCATCCGTCTGCTGCATTTTGCTTGTGATCGCCTGCAAGGACATTTCTTCTCTGTTGAGTGATAACGGTGCTTGGCCAATGAAAATTGCTTTGTTTTCCCTAGTCCTCCAACCCTTAGCCAATGTAAGGCCAGCATGACAGAAACATAGACAAAAACACAGGAGTGGTCGGTATGGGTGCTAACTTTCACCTTTATTTTGGAAGTCACCAGAGGGTACATATATGATATGAGCCAAGAAGTGACACACAATTGGCTAAGGAGCAGTAGCATTGTATCCAATGTACAGTCAAGTGTAAATGATACAGAAACAGGTGCCAGGGAAAGATAAAAAACAAAAGAAATGCAAAAGAACGCAATTCAGTTTGTACTTGCGGCGTACAAACTCGCGTGGCAACGCCGGGCCTTCATTGGCTGAGATGCGGTGCTGCCGCGAAAATTTCCAACTTGTTCGAACCTCGCCGCTCCAGCCGCTGGAGCTTCCTCCGCCGCTTGATAGCGCATTCACACTTCGACATTCGACGGCGAGAGGGAACGGAATCCGCGGCCGCCGAAGTGTTCTCTCGTTCACACTTCCCGGCCACCGCGTCTCCGCTCATCGTCTGTGTGTCGTCTGCTCACGGCGTACACAGATTTGGCAAGAGGTTAATCCATGCTGTCTACATACCAAAACCGTATGCACGCTCGCGTACGCTAAATGCAGCTATTTTGTGGGACGTTACGCCATTTCTAACACTTTAAACGCCTTGTGGCGCCATCTGGTGGATAAGAGAGGAACCATTATTGTCAACAAACCGACGCCCCTCATAAGCCTAAAAGGAGAAGAATCGTCACCCGAAATAAAAATTAAAGCACATTTATCTCAAACG
This sequence comes from Amblyomma americanum, assembly GCF_052857255.1. NCBI lineage: Eukaryota > Metazoa > Arthropoda > Arachnida > Ixodida > Ixodidae > Amblyomma > Amblyomma americanum. The sequence continues at coordinate 62,410,532 of NC_135506.1, forward strand.
TTTTCTTATGGGCGAGATAAGACAAAGCGAAAGACTGCTGGATCTTTTATGGCCAGTGAACGCGCTGAAAAAGGCAGTAACAGCGACGAATTCAGCCCGAAGCGAGGCGTCCTGCATCGAAGGACGCCGCCATCTTTGTCGCCGCGGGTACTCGCCTTTCTATTGGCTGACGAGATTCGGCGGATTTTTTACTGGCGGCAAAATTCGGTCCTGGACCCATCGGCCTTTCCGCTGGGTATTTCGGCGGAATCTTTGCCGTGGTAGCGGATTCCGCTCACTCTCGCCGCCGAATGTCCAAGTGGGTGAAAGGCCTTTTTCATATTCCTGTGCTGCCACCTCGCGTACAACGCTGGAAGCTCACCGGAAGGATACTGTGCGCCCAACCTGGCCGGACTGAGTGCCGCTGCGGAGCACGTTTTGTTGGAATCTGTCAACGATGGCGTGTCCTGGGCAGCACCTGGTACCTGGAGGATTCCGATTTTCTGATGGCTCGGTGCGAAGTCCGAAGCAGGCTGCTGTGCCCACCGAAGAGCAAATTCTTCAGTATCTCTGATCAACCGGCATGCGATGCGAACGCCAGCTGAACAAGGGCCGCCGCTTCAGAGATGAAGGCTACATTCGGAACATAATGCTCAATAAAATATCCCCGATCAGTGAGGTTGGCGTTTTCCGCTGTGTATGCCTGCCATCCATTAAAAGGTGGATACTACATCGTGCACGCCGTGGCACAGAAAACGACTGGGGACAACAGTTTTCACAAGCAATCGTTGTGCTCAAGCGCTGCCGAATAGCTACACGAACTACAAAAGCTCTAGCGTACTCACAACATGGCAGCTCCGCTAGAATTTCACTTTATTTTCCCACAGCACACTGCTGCATAGGTTGAACAAGCATGCACGTCCTTAAAGACGAGCGCGAGGGGCGCACATTGAGTCATTCCGGCGATACAACGCAGCGCTCTTCATCATGGATATGATTCGAACACACGCATAACGCACCTTCTTCTTCTTCTGCCTCTTAATATATGGCACATACACCGGGGAATTGGCCAGGGTGTAGAGGCATAAACAAGGAAATTTCCATTGGAGATTATGAAAAATTCTAGCACCATGCGTGAGTGCTCTCGTAGCTTCTTTTTCGTTGTCCGCTCCATCGCGCGTTGAAAGCGGCTCACAGCACTTGCCCATTCGGCCTTCTTGCATGAGAAAGGAAAAAGCGTCGGAACGAAGTCTAAATGCCGCGGTGACATTCGAGGCCTTCCTGGCCATGAATAAAACCTTTCGTGATAGACTGCACATGCATTTAAAAACAGTACCTCGTCCGTACCGGTCACAAAGTGATTCTCGCACAGTCTTGACGTGCTTGACGGTGCCCAAGGGCGGCCACGATCGTCGAGCCGGCGAACTGCTTTTATCCACGCTATGCGTCGAAGGCGGTCCCGGGAAGCGTTCGGAAAGCGAAAAAAATCCGAGTTTACTTCCCTTTACATATTGGGCATTGCAGCCGTATGTAACACATGTCGAATGCATCGCCAAATGCGTCGCGCTGAACGCCCGACGGCCGCAGCAACGCACCCCGCGTAAGAAGCCGGTTTGTTTACACTTCCACGGCCGGTCTCGACTGGAGCGCGCGACCCTTCCAATATGTTTCGCGATACCGCCGCCAGGGGATGGGCGCATGCGCAGTCGCGCCGTGAAAAAAGGCGGATTCGCGAGCGGTTCGCTTGCATGTGAAACAGGCTTTACTGTTATTATCGCTTTTGCGGCACCAATCAATCATATATAGGGGACGACTGCTGCTTCGATCACCCGCGAAAGTACAGGGAGGAATGAGACCTCGTTGCGTATATTGCAGCAACGAGAGCAGACGACGCTGCTCCGTGCATACTCTATTGACGTCACGATATCATTCAATATGGCGGTCTCTGCCGGTGGGAGGAGTCTTATGGTCTTAATTTCGATCGCATTTTTTTTTTTGGAATTTACAGCGCATCCAGTGCAGCCAAATTTCGGAAATTGAATCATAAGATCTTGAATTAGTTACTTAAGCACAAAACTGAAATGTGAACAACGACCATGTCATGGCCCCTTTAAGTAAGAGAGCATAAGGAACGGGCAAGAGGGAAATTCATGGATAGGTAGCGCAAGCTGCCGTCCGATACAAAGAATAAAATTATCATCGTCTATCCATTCATCCATCCATCCATATAAAATCAGCCCGGACCCTCGCCGACCTTCTCTTCCTCTGGTTGCGTTCGTGCTGGTTGGTTTAAGCCGCGGGGTTTAAGCGGAGCTTTATTTGCTTGTCGTGTGGTCTTTCACATGATGACTGTGAAAGAGGAAGTAGCGCCCACGTTCCCATTCAGCCGGAGGACATAATCACCATCGTGGGCAAGAGGAATCTGACATCATATCCCAAATTTTTCCTACGCATTTCAGTATGTTCCCGTGAGTACCTTTCCGTTTTCATTGCTGGATGCACACTCAGATTTACTATTAATCTCCTTGCTGGCGGTTATTTTCTGCTGCGTTCCCTCATCTTCCGGGTAAAGCAGCGAGACGCAACGCCCGGCACCGAACTCGGGCAAAAAGGCTCGCCTGTTTTTTGCCAGAGCAATCCCAGACTGGAGCTCAGTCTTGGTGAGGATCTGCTAAGGATGTTAGTTTGCCCGATGACCTTCTGAACCGCGGTCAGCTTTTGTCTGGCCGCCGGTTCAAAGGCAGCATGGAATATGGAATGTAATGCTGGGTTTTTAACGCGACAGAGTTAAGGTGCCCGTGCCGCAGAAAAGCCGGTGTCGTCGGCGGCGTTGGCCGTGAGCGAAAAATGGCGCATCTCGGTGGACACCTGAACCGCACCGTGAGGGAAGGGATTTTCCTTTCCTTAAAATCAATTTTCATTTCATTTTCCTTCCCTTACTTCTCGATTCGGGTGTCCACCGAGATATGTGAGACAGGCGTGCTTTCCTTAAATTGTCGGCCAACGGGCCATGCGTCGCACCGAACGGGCGATGGCGTTCCGTGCACTCTTTGGCAACGCTGCAACATGCTGTCGTGTCTCACTCTTAAAGACGAAGCTTAAGCGTCCTCCAATTTTTTTACTACACGTATCTCTGTCATGCATGTATCCTGAGCTGCTCGCGCGTTCATGTCTGCATGCGCAATATGTGTGCTTTTCATTTAGATTTTAAACACATTTCAGAACCAGCTTTGATTCTCACACGAAGTCACTGACGCATGCTTCGAGTTCGGCGTTTGTTGCCTGTTGAAGAAGGTGCATGACCAAGCTGGGCGATAGAAGGCGAAGGCAGCAAAAGCACTGAAGCGCCACAAGGTGAATCCCGTTTTCTGTTAATTTCGGAGGTGCGCCGCTTCGAGCTGAGCTCATGCTTTCCAAAGCGCAAAGTGTCTAACAAATGCGGGAATCAGACTTAGCCCCGATTGTCGAGCTTCGTGGAATGCTGAAAGCAAATAACAAGCAAAAGACTTCAGTAGCTATATGTGCGTTGATATGCATGTTTGCCTTCATTTTCAACAAACACACAACTGACAGTTGAGAAAGGCGACAGAAAGGTGAACTTTCTGGACAAGTTTCTTGATATCCTTGACTTTTTGAAAGCTGAATATGCACAAAACTCGTGCGGCGGCGTTGCAGGCAATGATAGCTTCAGCAAATGATGATCAGAAACGTGATCATCCTGCTGTGAGAGTAAAACATGTAGCCATAGAGGCAAGCAGAAATCAGCAGTGAAGACCTAGACAAGTCTTAGTAAGCACATTGCGCAGCAGGGCACTGCACACATAGGGTTTGGTGTTTGTTGTCTGTGACCTATCCTGTGTGCTTAAGCTGCTTGCCTCCAGATATGAGGCATTGACATAGCCTTCAGTGGTGCAATGTGGATGAAAAGATGAGTACTGCATGCTTATGAATGTATATCATTCAGCTCCACGAGTTCGGAGCTGCGAGCATCTTGCAGTGTAAGCTTGTGGTGCAGAGTTTCAGTTCAGTATATAGGAGAAATATGCCTGTGGCTAGCCAAATTGCCATAAAAACATTCTTGCACTAAGAAATTTCACGGGTAGTGCCTCTTCACAGAACATAATTTTAAACTTTGATAAAAGTTTCTCTTGGTGCCAAGATGAACCCCATATTAGAGCTTTATCCTATTCAAGTTTTATCCTTAAAGAGGCACCTCTTTATGGATAGAGTTTGTCCAACTAGAACTTGTATCGCGATGAGTCCCCTTTCTGAAGTGTGACGCCAGCATTTGCAAGAACAGCTTTTGTCTTTATGTAAGCTTGAAGAATACTGTTGTTGATGTCCATCTCAAGAGAATTATAGTCAGCATTTGCTAATTCCGAAATACAGATAACTTTGTCAAGAAATCGTCCCTCTGAAACAACATCTCGACTCGGCATGGCTGCTAACAGAAATGGGCTGGATGCAGTTCCAAAGAGGACTCAAAAGATCTGCCACAGGACATTGGGCAGTATGCGGTTGGGAATGGTAGACTTTGTTCCCTTTGCTACCAATCAAAACCAGGAGGTACAATCCACATCCTCATGCGAGATGTGCCCATTTGAATGTACCTCGTATTCCTGTCAGCCGCCATAACAATTGGGTGGCTTTGTAGAGTATGGTGTCTGTGAAAAGCAATGAAGCATCCAAGGCAGAAATAAAGAGTGTACTGCGGGGACATGAATGTCTGTTAACAGTCAGCTTGATGCGTCGACAGGGCTGAAATCTCAATTGGGATGATCGCGTTCCTCGGACCTGAGTTGTTTGTCCTGATCTAGTTCACAATGCAACTTTGTGGTCCTAACAGAATTGATATTGATGCTAATGGTGCTTGTGTGTTAGCTTTAACTTTGACATTTTTACTTTTTGTTACGACTGAACGACTGCCCTCGGCAAGGATAGCTCTTAATACGACCATTTGTGTGTTACGACACAATGGCTTCATAGGACAAATAGAGTAGCAGTGACGACGCTGCACTTGATAAAACACGTCTTGTTTACAGGAATTACAGCTGTAGCTTATGCTAAAAACAAAGGGCCGAGGTGAAGTCTTGGTCACTCTTGATCACCCACAGACATCAAATATTGCACAAAAAACAAGAATTCACGTGTATAAAAATATTTGCGATGTGAATGCACGTTAAAAACCCCAGATAGTCAAAATTTTGGAGCCCTTACTACAGTGTCCCTTTTAGCCTGATTTACTTGGGGACGTTAAACGCCATAAATCAAACCTGTTCCTAAATAGTTGTTTTGTCTTAGGTGACTAACGTGCTGTTGTCATGAAGCTTGTCATGGTGTGAGCTCTTGGTTTAAAGGCACCGTGTGTTTTAACCAAATTAAAATTTGTTACTAGCCAACTTGGTAATAATGCACCCTTTACGGATTAAATGTTGGCTTCAATTTTTTTGTAAATTCTCAATACCAAATTTTTGTTTCAAAATATAATTCTGTGTGTGGTCAGCTTCTGAACCGTGAGTTATTCATAGTTGCATGGCTGCTGTGCAAGATTCATTTCCACATTTGCTAACGTGTGGTGAAAGCTCCAAAAGAGTTTGACACATGAGGTCCCACATTCTTTTGAAAGTTCTGTCTTTCACAACGCAGGTGCAGTCACTATACATGACAAGCAAAGCAAACCTACTGGACCAAGTTCTTGCAGTGACACGACCCCAACATCCAGCTGTGCTCCATGTGTCAATACGGTTTCACACGTAAGGACAGCCTGATGACACCTTCACTTGCACACCAGTGAACGTCCATATCAGTGTGACCACTGCGACAAGAGTTGCACAAAGGAAAGCCTGATGACGCACCTTCACTTGCACACCGGTGAACGTCCATACCAGTGTGATCACTGTGACAAGAGTTTCACAAGAAAGGACAGCCTGATGACACACCTTTGCTTGCACACCGGTGAAAGACCATACAAGTGCGACCACTGTGACAAGAGTTTCACACGAAAGGACAACCTGATGACACACCTTCGCTTGCACACCGGTGAATGTCCATACAAGTGCGACTACTGTGACATCAGCTTCACACGAAACGAAAACCTGACGACACACCTTCGCTTGCACACCGGTGAATGTCCATACCAGTGCGACCACTGTGACAAGAGTTTCACACGAAAGAACAGCCTGATGACACACCTTCGCTTGCACACCGGTGAAAGTCCATACCAGTGTGACTACTGTGACAAGAGTTTCACACGAAAGGACAACCTGATGACACACTTTCGCGTGCACACCGGTGAACGTCCATACCAGTGCGACCACTGTGACAAGAGTTTCACACAAAAGCACAACCTGATGACACACCTTCGCTTGCACACCGGTGAACGTCCATACCAGTGCGACCACTGTGGCAAGAGTTTCACACGAAAGGACAGGCTGATGACACACCTTCGCTTGCACACCGGTGAACGTCCATACCGGTGTGACCACTGTGACAAGAGTTTCACACAAAAGAACAACCTGATGAGACACCTTCGCTTGTACACCGGTTAATGTCCATACCAGTGCGACCACTGTGGCAAGAGTTTCACACGAAAGGGCAACCTGATGACACACCTTCGCTTGCACACCGGTGAACGTCCATACCAGCGCGACCACTTTGACAAGAGTTTCACACAAAAGAACAACCTGATGACACACCTTCGCTTGCACACCGGTGAATGTCCATACCAGTGCGACCACTGTGGCAAGAGTTTCACACGAAAGGACAGCCTGATGCAACACCTTCGCTTGCACACCGGTGAAAGACCATACAAGTGCGACCACTGTGACAAGAGTTTCACACGAAAGGACAACCTGATGATACACCTTCGCTTGCACACCGGTGAATGTCCATACAAGTGCGACTACTGTGACATCAGCTTCACACGAAACGACAACCTGTTGACACACCTTCGCTTGCACACCGGTGAATGTCCATACCAGTGCGACCACTGTGACAAGAGTTTCACACGAAAGGACAGCCTGATGCAACACCTTCGCTTGCACACCGGTGAAAGACCATACAAGTGCGACCACTGTGACAAGAGTTTCACACGAAAGGACAACCTGATGATACACCTTCGCTTGCACACCGGTGAATGTCCATACAAGTGCGACTACTGTGACATCAGCTTCACACGAAACGACAACCTGTTGACACACCTTCGCTTGCACACCGGTGAATGTTCATACCAGTGCGACCACTGTGACAAGAGTTTCACACAAAAGAGCAGCCTGATGACGCACCTTCTCTTGCACACCGGTGAAAGTCCATAGAAGTGCGACCACTGCGACAAGAGTTTCACGCGTAAGGACAACCTGATGACACACCTTCGCTTTCACACTGGATAGAGGCCATATCTGAGTGAACTGTGCCCACGAGCCTTTTTAGGGAGTCAAACCCTCAAAATGCATTTGCGAACACATACGGGCGTGAGGCCATGCCACTGCTCAGTGTCCATGGCCTTTTTTGACAGTGGCGCCCGCGAAAAAACATTGGCAGACACATACAGGCGAGAAGCCATACCACTGCTCTCTGTTCCTCATGGTGTTTACACAAAGCGGAAGCCTCAAAAGGCATCTGCAAGCCCATAAGTATAGAAAGACCACTTCTTCATCACCTCTGCCCAAAGGTGTTTGTAATTTTGGTTAAAAATAGTACCGTGAGAATAAACATGCAGTATGGGAATCAATAGTTCCGTGAACTTGTTCCTTTTGCCTGTATTGTGTTTGACAAGCACTGCTAGCTGACGACCAGCTTGAGTGCTTACATTTGCAGGTTGCCCCCATGCTCCTTGTTCAAACAGGAAGTTTGCATGTTTTCGAACTGCACTTGCAGAGAGAATCTGTTTATAACCTTTCCCTATGAAGTAAGCTTTTCCAAAATAAAACACATTTGCCACTAAGGCTGAGTAGCATGTGTGAATGACGTCGCTTCTGATCATTACAAAACGTGGTGCAAAGTCTAAGACTCTGTCGTGTTGATATATGTTGCTTCTACAAGCTCTCATCCTTCTACCAAGATTGTAGGGGAAGCAAGATTGCACCTAGCCACACTTACATTGTGTGCATTCAGAGTGTTTGTGTTTTCCTGACTGGTTTACAGATCTGGGCATTAACATCACTGGAGCTGTTCTTCCCGTAGTGGTGCAGGAAACGCCTGTGCGTGTGGTGTGTTTCCTGTGTTAGTGGTAAAGCAGTGTCACCAGTATGTATGAGAACACTAAAAGTTATATCCTGTCAGAACATATGTCTTGCTTTTAAAACAAGAGCATTACTTGCCCATTTAATGAAAACCTGCGTGTGCGTGCATGTGCCTGCGTTAACGCCCGATGATACCCATAAAAGATGGCATCCTCATGCAACCTGGCAGGTGGTGGTTGAAATTATTGGTCACGCGAGGTTACAAATTACACCAGTGGCAGCACTTGCCATCCCAGGGCTGTGGCGCATCGCTTAACCACTGCACCAGTAGAGCTATGAGGACTCCCAAGGATCTATGCATGTTAAGTAGAGAAAGACTAGTTGTGCACATATGGGCATTAACCCATAGCCATGGCATCATACCCTTAAGGCGGAGCACGGGCCGCGGTATGGCGGGGACTGCCTTCGCGAAATTGGCACACAGATCAGAAGGGGTGCAGTGTCCTCACAGCAGCGGCTATGTAGGGCCATGCAGAGGTAGAATTGTCAGCTGCATGGCTTCGGGTTGCATCATGCTGCAGCTTGCGGCAACTGCATGCACAAAGTTAACGGGCGAGCTGACGTAAGCAGTCTTAAGTGTGTCTGCCTACTTTTATGTTTAGTCTTTTACCTGCTGTTTCTTGTTAAAAAAATTATTTTGCCTCCTGTATTAGTGCATTACTATGTATTTCTGTTGAATGTTGCATATTTTCATGTTGAAAATTGTGCCCCAACATTTTTTTCTTTTGCGAAGTCATTATTGAACTTGGTTCTACTTCATCACTCAAAGCCACCTCGGTGCTTGCCTAATAATGGGGCATTATGAGTCAGAACTAACACTTCTTCAGAAGTAAAATACCTGTGACATGACACTAAATTTCCCAATTTGTCTACCTATCAGCAGAGTACTTGCGTTATAAAAGTTGTTCTCAAAGCAATAATCTGATAAGGAATTTCTGAGCTGTCTTCAGTGCACAGCATTTTAGCATATTTGCAATATACTAGTATGCTGATTGATGTGATGATCTTCTTGTACTTCTCTGACTATATGTTTGCTTATTTTTTAAACTCTATTTTCTTCTCTGCTGAGATATATCCTAGTGATTGAATTTTATTACTGAGGTATATGTCAAGTCTCCAAGTAATCCACTGATAAAATATCAGTAGGTGCACTCGTGATGAGGTAAAAACTGAAGCCAGGGGAAGAAGCCCCTTTAATGTTGTCATCCTAGATCTTTCACTCAACCCTGAGTGGCCAGGCACTAATTAACTTAAGCGTGGGGCTGCTGATGTGGAGTGAGGTAGATGTGATTGAAAGTCTGACGTACTGGTTGAATTCAATTCTTTGTCATGCACTCTGGACTATTAGGAAAGAGCATTCAAGTGTGGCTGACTGCAGGAGGAAGTAACAAGTTCATGAAATTAGTTGTGATAGCATGGCCATGGCAGGCACAAAACAGGAAATTTAGGGGCCAACAGGAGTAGCCTCTGTCCTGTACTGCACTTGGGTGGTGCTGATGACGACTTATATCAATAAAAGTTCTTGTGCAGTTGAAAGTACTGGCCTCATAGATTTACATATGAAAAGGAGCATTTTGCATACAGGTCATGACTTTTGCTAGTGTGTACAGACAAGAAAGGTTACACATTTCTTCTATGCCTAAATTAAATTTGCCACATAGACATTAAATTTTCCACATGGGCATCGCATGGACAATAAGAAAATTGCACACAGCTGTTGTGTATTTGCCATAACAATGTACTGTTGGTCCTGAATCTAATCAAAGCGTGGGGTATTTTAATAAGCCTTAATTTATTTGCCACTTTCGACAAGGGAGTGAGTGAACCACAAATATTTAGCTTTAATACTGGCTGTGGCCCCGTACGAAAATAGATTCTTAAAAAGCAGGCACGTAAGGAAACACACAAACAAAAACAGTAATAGAGTAAAGTGTAAAAATTGCACAGTTCGCACGGCAACTTAACTATTGCAAAGCAGAAAACAGATCGGTGAAACAGAAAAAACTCTATGTAACAGAAATGCACTGAGGTATCGTAGCGTAAGGCAACACAAAAAAAAAACAATAATACAGGAAAGTGTAAAAGTTGCACAGCTCGCACCGCGACTAAGCTATTGCAAAGCAGAAAACGGACCAGTGAAACAGAAAAAATTCTGTGGAACGGAAATGCACTGAGGTATCGTAGCATAAGGCAACACGGAAAAAAAACAGTGTACAGGAAAGTGTAAAAATTGCACAGTTTGCACCGCGACTAAGCTATTGCAAAGCAGAAAATGGATCAGTGAAACAAAAAAAACTCTATGGAACAGAAATGCACTGAGGTATCGTAGCGTAAGGCAACACGGAAAAAAAACAGTGTACAGGAAAGTGTAAAAATTGCACAGTTTGCACCGCGACTAAGCTATTGCAAAGCAGAAAATGGATCGGTGAAACAGAAAAAATTCTATGGAACAGAAATGCACTGAGGTATCGTAAACATACCAGTAACCTCAAGTCTCCACGTGTTCAGTTTTTTTTAACAGCTAAATAAAGGTTTACAGCCTTTCTCTTTTGCCCCTTAGAGCTTCTTTGGACACCTCATAGCACACTCCAACATGAAATATGAATGTACACTGATAACAACTGAGGTGGGAGGCCTTTTCTAGAAGCGGCAGGCATAGCAATGCGACACTTTGCAAAGTCAGTGGCATAATGCAGCAGTGGCATCACGAGGGGGGTGATGGGGTGCGGTCCGCATCGGGTGCAGAGCTCAAGACGGTGCAGCTGCAGGATAGAAGGATGGCGGGGGGCATGCAGTGCCTTTGTTAACTGCCACTTAGCTTAATGCTTCATTTCCTAAATTCACAGCTTTCTCTGATCATTTGTACGAGCCAAAATATTTTGGCTACGGAGACACATTGAAGTGGCAGGCACTGACCTGCATGAGGCCAAGCATTCGTCCTTATTGCACATCTTCGCGTTCATCCCTCAGTTGGGTTTTTCATCTTACAGAGCTTTTTCACTAGACGTTCAAATATTCTTCAGGATACCCCTGCCTGGGGCGTAATGAGATGGTCAGTGGGTCTAATTTCTAACTTATCAAAAACTACTTAACATCTGCAAATAAGATGTCTAGGTTCTCAAGCCTTGCATTATTATCTCTTGAAAGCAAACTGGCAAAAAGCACCAAAGTTGAAGAAATGATCAGGAGCTTCTTGCAACCCTCTCCTTGAATAAAAAAATTATTGCTCGTTTTATTTGCGCTATACAAACTCAAGGTGAGTCAGTTGTTCACCAAGTGCTAATAGGTTGTCTACTTGCATTTGAAACCAAATTTTCGGAGAGAAATTGAACATCATGTTATCAGTGTAATACCGCTTGACATGAACACAAATTTCATCTTACATCATTGTTCTCTCAACTAAGGAGACTTCTTGGCGTTGCAGGAACCTGCTTAGCACTTCTTAATTACATTATCATCAGGAAATCATTGCCCACGCAGAAATTGCTCGTATTACAGAAGATAAAATAATCACCACCACCGAGGCCTGAACAGCACGGTGAATGCTCAAGCTTCATGAGGCCACCTTCCCAGATAGCTTAGATTTGAAAGGCTTGTATATTGGCGCATCGACGTGAGCAGACTTGCCGTAACGCATTTGCTGTCAGCTTCACACGACATTTCACTTTGGTTTCTCCCATATTTGTCGTTACTGAAGCATATTGAAGTCTTCGTATTACATGGCATGTATTATAGTAATAAAAAGCCTCCTGTATTGTAAAAGGCTGTTGCCGTAATCTTTCCAGCTGAAATTTGTACACTACATTTCTTTAGATACAGTTGGGAACCCTGTGATTCCATTGCACAGAGTTCGAAATCCTTTGATTTCTGTTTAGCCCACACTTAACTACAATTGTCATCCCGTTACTGCCAGTGCTTTAATTGGAGTGAAGTGCTAGTGTGTACATCTCCAGAAGTGTTTCGCATACTGCAATTAACGACTTACTAGTCGTTCTGAAGGTGTTTGTTTTGCAGTAATAAATAATGTTGCCCTGTCATTCTTGCAATTTAATTCAGCTTTCTAGCTGTCAAAACTCTCTTGAATGGTTACATTTTTGTTGCTTATTCCAACAGCAATAAAATTCAGTTTTCTGTACATTTGTTAGGGCCTTGTGCACTTCAACAGTTCAATTGTCCTTCATGGTTCCTGCGTAATGAGTACACACATTTTCACATACTGGAAAGGAGTTTGCATCAGTTAATTATTGTTTCTTTTTAATTACCTCTGCAGTCATCAATTCACTGGTTCTGTATACATCTGAAACACTCCTTAGGCGGTTACCGTTATAACTTTTTGTAGCTTTTGGTACTCATATCTTTGCAAACCTTTTAAACGTCCACACAATTTTCGCAATTCTTTTCACACTGTCAGTCGCTGCATTCATTCACATCTTCAAAACACTAGTGCAAATTTCTCTTAATTGGTGCACCTTTGTTCAAAAAGCAAATTTCAGAGGTTTCGTTTTCCTGGCTCTGCTAATATGAATATGAAAGTTCACCAAGCATGTTTTTCTTGCCACTGTGAGTTGAATTATATTCATATGGTACGAAGTAAGCTAAACACTGAAGCAGAGTAGGGCTCATGCACCACACACTGGAAGAGAAGGTGCAGGGGGGAGGAGGGTGACGCAATTGCCACTGCACTGGGTGCAGTTATAGCGATGCCACTAGGATGCAGTAGCAGTGGTTGTATTGTTGTGCTGCTGCATCCTGTTTGTCTTTATCTATGAAAGCAGGTCTAGTAACGACTTTTTGCCCCCAGTACATTTTCTTGAATGCTACTGCCTAATTTGTGGCCACGTTTGGTTTTTCTTGCTTGTCCTGCTGTGACTGGCTGCCCAGCAGGAACGCGTTTCGAGCCCCTTGGTAGGCCAGGCCGGCACCTTGCCAGGATTGTTGGCTGTACTCTTATTATTTGGCCACGCCTCCTATCTGCTGCAGAGGAGGCCTTTAGCTTCAGCAGAAGAGCATGTGCACCACTACTAGTCACATTTTTGAGCTGTGCAGTGACTGCATCCAGTAGTTTAGGATAAACAGCGCTGTCTTCAGCCAGCTTGTGCCCACGTCGCAGCTCCTTTTCAAGTTTTCAAGTACACAGTATTTTTCCTCCATGCCCTGCAATAGAAAATAAAAAAAATAATCATGATACTATCTCTGACTGTATACTGAAAGAGTGAGTCCTGCTTAACCCTTTAAGGCATTTTGTACATAATTGTGTACAGGGCAAACTAACGGGCTGTTCTGAGAGTGTGCTATGCCTAGCAGTAATTTCTTTCTTTCATATGGAATTAGTGTTCTTCATGTCACATATGATGTGGTTCTTATTTGTGCCACTTAATGAGTACAATAAGTAATGTTTAGGGAAACATTGAGCAGGGTATTAGTATGCCCTTTGCATTTTTATGCAAAGCAGTAAGGTCATCTTTTGTCTCGCAATTTCAAGCGTAATGTGTAACTCAAAAACAAAAATTGATTTCACTATTTTCGGCTGTTTACTCAACAACTTCTGTCATTTCAATATTGCTGTTTCGATTAATTGTGACACATTGTACAGGATTTTGCACATCCGTTTAAAAAATAAAGTGGTATTTCACACTTGCAAACTAACAAATTATCTCTTCATGGGGCTTTAATATACTATTTAAGATGAAAAATGTTTGTTTTTGATTAAAACAAAAATAACACCTCAAAGGGTTAAAAACTGATGCGACATTTTTAAATAGACGGGTGGGTAGAGTGGGTAAAAGGTAGATGAAAATCAGCCAGAAAAGACGGTCGACAACACAAAGGGGTGGCCAATGCTGGACTAAAATATTTATTGAAGGCAGACTGCCAAGTAATACAGCCTAAATATGCCAAAACTGCAGCTAAGAGAAATTTACATACGAGAAATCATAACATAAAATTCCTTTTTCACCAGCACTAGAGATGGTACACTCACATAAGAATCACCAAACTTCTTGATATCAAAGGCCTCAAGGATGTCGCTGTGGCCTATAATGTAAACTTCACTAAACGTGACGTGAAGTCAGGGCCACAATTGTATAGAGCAAGCTTCATCATTTGAACTTTTTGCGTACATTTAGCGAAAGTGTGAAGGTTTCTAGACGTTATGTATGAACACACCAGCGGAACTTGTTTGTGTGCATGTCGGGTACCTCCTAATTTACTATAGGTGAGGTGCGAGAGGAGTTTGATCATTAACAAATGCTTTGTATTTAAATGGCTGCGACTATACATACTGTGGTACATCAGCTACGTTAAAAGGCAAGACGATCATTTTCTTCAGCATCAGTATTGCTCACTACCTTAGTACTTTTACAATCTATCACTTCTCTTATCATTAACACACGCACTGCCAGGCATAACTTGTTCCACAAATTAAAGGAATCCTGTAAACCGCTTCTGTGGTGCATTACATGTGCTGGCTGTCATGTTTGGTAGTGCACAGTTTCATTTTTACTCAGTGCATATTTCATGAGGCACGATGGCTTTGCTGGACATGAAAAAAAATCATTATTATGCCTTGATGTTTGGTAAATTTTTTATGCTGTGCATCATGTGCAAATAAGTAATGACTGACTTTAATGTACCTTTTTTTGGTCACATCTTTCCTTTTTTCTATTTTGGCACTGCTGTTCTTACTTTTCAAGACGGATTCTGCTGTTTTGTCATTCCTGATGGAAAGTCCGAGCTGAACAGGCATTCCGCCTTGGTTGTAATGCTACCTTTCACTGTAGCGGATGTACCACCGTATCTTGGCAAGGTTTCCATTCTGGGCCACCAGAAAACACGTAAGGCATGCAAAATCCTTCAGACCTTCCTGATAAGGAAGCACAAAATGTGAGTGCACCATCTATAACAAAGACATTGATATGTTGTGAATTTTCATAGATAAATTTCTGTTTGCCCATGATTGGCTGTGGTACTAATTCGCAGCCACTCTTCGATACAGACTTCAGTTGTTAGTGAACCCACTGTCCTGCCCTCTATCTTCTGCATCGTATCCTTTTTTGCTGGTTTTCACCCTCCTGAACATCCTACACCAACTGACCCACCATCAGCCTTTCCAGCTTGAGTTACAGAAAAGTGTACATTTTTGTTTTGGTTGCATGCCTAAAACATGCTGCTGCCAGAATTACCTCTACTCTCGCAAACATGACGTTTATCCTAAGCTACAGTCTGTATACACACAATAGCTCTGGTTTGTTTTTGTAGATTATAGACGACAATATGGACATTTTGCATCCTCTCAAGTAAATGAATTCAACTTTCCTTCTCTCTTCTGTTTTGTCCTTTTTTGCACCCTCTCCTCATGTAGGGCAGCCTGTTGGGCATTTCCTGGTGAATCTTTGTGCCTTTCCTTACATCTATCTCTCTGTTATCAAGAATAAGTGAAGTTTCCTGGCCATTAGATTTATCACGCTGTCAGTATTCTCAAGGAGGTTGCCCTTCCTGAATATATGTGCACTGTAATCATTAACACATGCACGCATGCCATCCCAAATGAAGGTGAACGCACTGATGCATGATCTGCTGTTTCATTTTGTTTTGACCTTCAGGGCCTTCTCACCTGAAAAGGAACTTTCTCAGTAGTGACAACTGTATGCTTGGCATACATGTGTTCATAGGCATGCATATATACATGCATGTATATGACTGCATGTAGTGTATTAATGTGTTCATGTATGTGAAACACAACATGTGCTTTTCAATGCTTCAAGATGCACAAAAATTATCTGAAGGCTCACTACAAGATATAACACTATTGGGAATGGGATGTTGGTGGTGTGTCTTGGCCTTGTGTTTATATATTGTTTCACACTTATGAAATATGGAGCTGCTGGTTACAAGTTGGGGCAGGCATGCCCCACTTTAACCCTGCTGCACACAGAACATAACAGAAACTGTCCACAACCCAGTGGTTCATTACAATATTCTTATCAGCCAGGTAATGAGCACAGGGATATACTATGCTGAAAGGGATGACTATGCCATTAACCTCCAAGAAGTTTTGTTATGCTTCTACAGTAGTTCATTATAATAGTTGAAAGTATAAAAGCTCCACTGTACATCAGATTTCTCATTCCTATGGTTATGCGCATGCCTCAGCAACGTGTCTCAAAATATTTCTCCCAAGTTGTGATGGTAAACTCTGCCAGGGCAACTGCATTGTAAGCCTTGGTGCGGCACAAAACAATGTCCTTCAGGATTCGTATGGATGCCTCTGAGTAATTATTCGTGTTATGGCCTCTGCTGACTGTGCCTGCACGGTAGAGGAGCACCCACTCTTGCTGGCATTGAAGAAAGGTCTCCACTACCTTTATGAAGGCTTTGTGTTTGAGGTAGTGAAGCTCTTCCTTAGCTGTCTGGAGCTCTTCCAGTGTTTTTGATTACAGAATCTGAAACCAGAACAAAAAAAGCATATTGTCTACGCATACAGTGGTGTTTTGTATTACTAGCTGCGTACCATTATTTCTGTACCATACCATGTGAACTCATTTTTTAACTGAATGTCTTTATATCACAAAAGGATTGGACCTATATCTTGAGCAAGTACAGGCTGTTTCTGCATTCCTCATCATCCTTCCTTGATCAGTTAACTTTGCTTAGTTTTTTCTCACCAGGGATCTTCTGTCACATGAGCAATCTAAATGCACAAAGCGTCAATGACCATAAAATTTTTCAAGGGCCATACATGTGTGTTGCTGTCGCAGATATGAATTTGTTAATAAGAAAGCATGAAATCTGTTGGCTGGCACAAGATATATCTAACTAGGTAAGTTACATTCGGGACGAACACTCACTCTGAAGCAGCAGATTAGGAAAACATTTCTTATTGTTGTAAATGCAGTTTTTAATTCACACATGTTCAGAAAATAAAGCACTGCACACTTTGCAAGTAGGCACAATCCAAAGACAGAGATGTGAGGCAACACGGTGCATTTCATTTCAGAAGCATACATATTTTTTCCAGTGGTACTTTCGCAAACAAATTCTTATCTGTTCTCTTCTCTTTGTGTTGTAGCACCAGCAAGGAATTTGCCAGTTCTTGGTTGTCATGAAGCATGCAATTATGCTTAAATAGGCAAAATACAGAGACATGGCATGCAAAAAAGATGGTATTGCTTTGCTTACTTCTGGAAATCTGCGGAGCTGTTATTTTGATGATCGAATAAAAATTAATTTCTGAAGGAGTTAGTTAAGTCAACAGTTAATCAAATAATGAACAGAAGATTTTCATTTTTCTTGTTTCAATCCTGTGTATTTTTTCCAATGTATGGTGACCATGTGGTTGTTCTCATGGCTTCTTGACATTATCTAATTGCATTTTCAAACCTCTGTTAATTTAAACTCTATAGAGTTAAATGGCGAGTGAAAAAACTTATGTTTGGCACGAGCGGATTTCCATTCAGTTCAGTGGCCATTGAATCGAGTGGCAATGAGAGTATAGAAGGTTGGGCGAGTTGAAATATATTCATGATTCATAACAGTGCAGCAAGCACGGGTGGAAGGGAGACTAGACACAACAAGTGCTTGTTATGTCTAGTCTCTCTCATCTGTGTTTTCTGCACTGTTGTGAAGCATGACAATGAGACTATGTATGTGACAGGAAAAGTGCATGGAATTCTTTTCCTGTCATCGTATGTTTACCTCAAGGTGTGCACTATATGTGACAGGTTCTGTATGTTGTACATACTTTGTTAAAAATTAAAAACAAAATCACTAGTGCCGCACAGTCGTATGGCAGTGAAAGAGGCATTTATTTCTTATAAAGTTGGATGTGAAAATGAAACACTTGTTTCCTTCCCTCCACTTGACTAAAACTCATGCCGTCAAGACTGTAAAGAGCTCTGTGATCACTGTTTAGAAGTGGGAGGTGATGGATCCTTGCCTTGGGAATCTGCGTATAAGATTAGGTCTTAATGTCATTCTAGTTTGCTTGTTAGAATGGTTGTGGTAGCGAAAACTCTCATTTTTTTCTGTCTTTGTTCACTTCTAAAAGCTATATCAATAGTGGTGTGGTTAACCTCTTTTCGTTAGATTGCAGGAATCTATCAGTGCAGGCCAGCTTCAGTTTATCCTTAGCGTCCTTTTAAATATTAGCTCTTCTTATGTTCTTGATTCTGAGTAGTGCAATGTTTCAGCCAAAATAGGCATGGCGAAGTGTTTTATGTGTAGAGTGTCTCTCTTTTCTTTTGTATTGTATGGCCTAGGCAGGTAGTCAAATGACAGTGTCTGCATCGCCTTCTGAAAAGCTCTCATCAAGTGACGTCACTCTTCCTTGGCTGCCTGGTTCTTTGTGGAGGTCAGCCAACGCCACTCGCCCTGTAGAACATGAAAGTGGCACAGCAGCTGTCGTGCGCTGGGCCATGTTTCATGTAGGGCATCTTTTTCGGGTCGAGTTGTCAGTCATAAACACAGCTGGAGCCTGTAAGGTGAAAAGGAACCCATCACAAGCATAAACCAACAGGCTGACGCACTCGTATACACCTCGGCAAGATTATATTTTAACATTCTACCCATAATTGCCAACTCTATGCCCTGTTTTTTCTTGAATATTCTGCCAACACTGTGGCAAGAGGATTAAAAAAAATTTATGCTTACTTCTGGCACATACTAGAGCCTGTGGGTGGCAGGTTGCTAAATGCAGAGGCACTTATAGTCCATGTTTAAAATGTTGTAGTGGGACATGTACTTACTGTGGGGACATTAACACCAATCCTGACCAGCACTTTGGCATGTATAAAAAAGCAGTCAATGCTGTTGATTATGATTACTGATTAGCCCATGTTTTGTGAGGGTTGTCTAAAGGACACTTTCTGTTCCAAACATGACCTTATCAAAATAACCACTTTTTGAGTGCGATCGGGTCATATAGTCAGGAATAAATAGCCACTCCAAAGGGCTTTCATTTTCTAACCTAGGTGCCTTCCAACAGCAGTCAGAGAAGAAAGCATTCTCTACTGTGAAGAGCTCTTGGAAACATAAGAAGAGGATGACTATGCAGCTAGTTACATAACTTCTCAAAACTAAGCTAAAGATTCATCTAGAATGCGGGAGCCTGCTTGATTTTTTTATTATTATTACAGATACCTCAAGGGCCCTTGGGTGAGGGCTTTACATGAGAGGTAAAGCAACAGTCTGCAGCAGCAGTCTGCAGGAGTTCCTTGATAAAAACCAAGAACGAGTTGGTGGAAAAATTGGTAGCTTGCTTTTCCTGCATTGTGTTTCCTTTTGAAAATTCCTTGGTGGAAACATGCCTTGAAAGGCAGCGTGGTCGAGAAAATCAGCTTGTAGGCAGACACGCCTTAACCAAAAAATTGCTAATTTCGACATGCAGCTGTTTGTCTGTCATGTGTCCTGGCCTCTATCCAATCTTCTTCGAAAAGGAAAGTTGGTAACCCTTCGCCTGACATGTGACTGAACCTATACCAAAAAACTGTCCAGCTTGTTGCATTATAAACCCAACTTTCCCTGCAGTTGTGTTTGGTTTTAGATATGCACTGTATTTATTCATTTATTTATTCTTAATACCTTACAAGGGTCAGAAAGGCATTGAGTAAGAGGGACAAGAAGTGACATATGCACAAGAAAAACTAATTAATACAACATGAGATGGAAGGCAAAAAGTAAATAAGCTATTGTATGTGGCAAAACTTAAAGGCGAAAATATACATAGGTACAAGGTATACTTAGTAGCAGCATTAATGCAGGGCATATGACAAATAGGCATCTAAGAGAAAAATACAGTGGTCATATTAGAAGTGGCAGACGTAAAAGCTGTAAGACGCACAGAAAACCAAATCAAAATACAATATTGTGCCGCATCAATCTGTCACCATTGTCATATTTCTGATAGTAAGGCGGTTTGGATGGGAAGTCTTGTAAAAAAAATTAATGTTATTCCAATTTGCTCATTATTCAGTAAAGCAGCAAACGGGGCTGTTTCCAAAGCATAATGGATGCTGGCTTTTGAGTTTCTGGAAGGCCTGTTTGTACCCCTCCCTGGTCTGGGAGCTGTGTATGACAAGTGCAATAGGCACTGCCCCTGGCTTTGTGGCTGTCAGCAGCACCGTTATGGTGCTCCTAGTTTCATTGCATGATGATCGATGTATAGACCACAAATATAATGTCACGTGCGGACTCCCGCTGCTGGGCTTGATGCATGATGGGTGTGACGACAAGGACTGCCCAGCTGTCATCTGCCACACTCGTGATGCTGGCATCTGTCCCTGCAAAACAGACAAGCATATCATTGAAGGAGCATGAAAAGAGTGATAAACATGAGGGTTAGCCTCTCTACCTTTTGTGTTTCTCTTTATGCCCAATAGCTAGCTTTCGTAACATTTTTATGTACATAGGAGAACTCTCTATTACTCACTATGGATTACGGCAGCAGAGTAAAGTAAAATTTGTATGTTTGACTTCACAAGCTTGCTCGCTATTGTTTTTATAAAACCACAGCACTCTGAACATCAGTTTTTACTCCGCACTGCAACTGGTGTGCACAGTATTTTGAACAAGAGCTTATCACTAATTTTAGCTAGTCACTAATCCTGATGCAGGTGTTCCCACATACCATAGTCCAGCTCTTGTACTGGCAGTACTTTGTCTAGATTTTATGCATTGTAAATTTTTATCATAGCATGTCGCCTCTGATAACATATAATCTTGTTCAAAGGCAGTCTTTTTTATTTGTGCATTGTAAATTTTTATCACAGAATGTTCCCTCTAGTAACACAAGCTTGTTCGAAGACAGTCTTTTTTAATATCTTTGCATCTTAAAGTGCATTTTCAGTGCAGTTTGATGTTTCATGCAAAATGAATGAATTAATGAATGAGCTGTTTATTTAGAAAGGGAGGCTCAAGGCCATTTGTTGGGGAATTGGGTTGCTAAGGAAGGGAAAAGTAGGGGTCTATTGATACATGAATGAAGGACACAGTTGCTTTAGCCACGCTTTACACTGCTTTGTAGAGGCCACTTATCTTAGCATATTTGCCAATATTTTTTGCCAATGCAAAATAAAAAGATATTGTATTGCGATCTCTCGGCAAAAAAACGTTAATTAATAGTTTTAGTTTTTCCTTAGGATTCTATTGCAGGACAAATCTGATATTCCCATATTCCTCTTCTGTCCACCGCAGCAAGCGTAAGCGACAAAGTCAACAATAAATTTATTCTCACTTACTCTAAAAGATAATGTTGCTCATGTGTGTAACTCCCACATTGGTCAGGTCTCTGGACAGTGAACAAGTATTAGCACGCTTTCAGCCAAGATGTTTATCACTCTTGTATACCACAGCTCTTTAGTTTCTGGCAGCAATTTATAGATTATTTGCCTAAATCTATTCATTACCTTTATATCATTGAAGTAATCAAATGACTGTATGCATTTTTAAAAATAATCATAGATTGATAAGTGCACGTGATGGAATGCTACCAGCAGCAGTGACTTGCAAAGTCTCTATTTACACTTACGTAATGCTGAGAATCTTTTTGCACCGCCTGAGTTGGTGCACTGTTTACATGGTTCATTTCCTTATCATGTCATGCATCAGTTCTCTTGTTGTCTTCAATGCTTTGCAGATTTCTAACAATGGCTCAACAGTAAATATAAGCCAGTTTGTCAGTATTAGGACTAGTGGGACACAAAGAACCTGCAACTCATGCAGTGCAGCAGCAGTAGAGGCGGTGATAAATTTTTTACAGTAGTCATACGAACAGGTAATCCTTCTACTCAAAGATACACAGAAGGAAGGAGAAAATGTATAAAGGCGGCTGTATTCAGTTTTATGATACTTCTGGCTCTTCAAAATGGGTGATGAAGATGTACTTGAGTGTACACATATGCAGTGTATTGCCCATCTATCATTCATGTATATTTCTCAGACAACTTAGAGTTACAGTGAGTTGCATTGTGGCCTCATTTTGTTTAAGGTGTTTTAAGGTAAATAAGAATGAACACACATCATTTTGGTATGACTTCATAGACTGACAATAACTGAGGGCACTGTGGTAACAGTGCCGCTTTTAGAACTTTGTAACATTGTAGTGTAGTATTGAGACTATTTCATGGAAATGCCTCTGTTTATGGCTTTTTGTGCTCAAACTTGGTACAGGTGTGTCACTACACAGCTTTTATATGTGCAGTGCATTGGCGTACAAGAATAATTTTGAAGTCAGCAATTAACACTGAGCACTTACGGCAGTCATATATGCAGCACTGGCAAATGACTTTCATCGTCTGCCAGTGCCGCATATTTGAGTATGTCAAACAACTTGCCCAGCAATGCACCCTGCTGAACTTACTCCACGCTCTTCTTTTCATGAATGTGGGACTTGTGTTTATTCTACTTTTCTGTTTTTTCCCTCTCCTTAGCTCTTTTTTTCTATCCTATTGCTCTAATTTATAACATAAATTTTTTTCCCACAGTGTAAGGGCTTTCACTGAAAATGCATAGCTAATATAGCTTGGAAATGATGGCCCATTGTTTTCACAATACGCTCTCATGAATAAGCACAGATGCTGGCAATGCGTTAGCTCTGCCTTGCCCGGATGATGAAGAGCTAAATCACTGCAGAGTGTACAGCACCTGTCCAAAGTGTTTTCCTGAATGTCTTCCCCATCATACAACTGTATATTACTTACATCTCTGATATGTGGTGATGCAAACACTTATCAGGAATGGAAGCAGTAGCAGAAATTAAAAATTTCAAAGAATAATGCCGGAATTTTTGGGAATAGGTAATCCTGCTTACCCTGGGCTAAATATCTGGGATTGTTTTCCTGCAGCTTTAAAGACGGGTTACCCTGGGGTCCATATTTTTGACTCCGCCATTCCTGGTGCCACCGGTAAACACTCCTTGGTGGTGGGTTGGCCATTGAATTTGCCAGCAGGGTGTGCCCATTTGGTTTTCCAGTGAGAAGCCTCTCATGGTGGCTTATTCCTTGAGCTGTTGTCATTCCATCTTCAAAATATTCTTGAAAAGCAGTTTTTGTTTCTTCGCTGAGTCGGAGAAGTCTTAGTGGGTCAGCTGACTGCAGGTTGTGTTGCGACACCTTTACAACGGCCTGTAGAGGTGTCTGCCGGCAGAGGAACAGGTCATTTTTCATAGTGTCGCGATTCACTTTTTTATACTTGATATCCAGCTTTGCTGGGCACAAGGTGTTGCGGTGTGACAATTTGTCACGTGGATTATGCTGGCACCGCCACACCTTGTGGAAGAAGATCCTACAAGAACCAAAAGATGCCACAGTCAGTGCAGACGTGCATAATGTAGGCCTTGTGAGGTTAGCTAATGACCTTAAAAAGACAGTCTTTATGTTGTGCAAATTATTTGAAATGAATCCAGACACATCAAGGAGTGTAATAACTGAAAAGGCCTCTGCAGGGCAAAAAAAAACATGGCCTAAATGTTTGCGTATGGAGCAAATTATGTGCCATTATTTGACGTCATACATGATATATGTGTGATATATGTGCCTTGTGCCTTTGGGGAGAGCTAAAATAAATAGTGCTCATAAGGCATGCTTATTATGAAAAGTGTTGAGGAATTCTGAAATTTTGAGCCAGGAAGGGATTCCTTGGTCTTCATACTTCAGTACTGTTTCATAGTTACATATAAAATGTTATTACAGCCGAAGCTTATTATAATGAACAGGTAAAAATTCATAACGCAGTTTACCAAAATCCTTAAACGAACGAAGTCTACTGTTGGGACAAGTTTAAAATATTGGCATATTCTTGCAGACCTTTCCTTATGATGATAATAACGATAGGAAAACTGGGGGTTTCAGCAAGGATTTACATTTTGAATTTGCAAAGAGTGTCAAGCCAGAACAGATGGTGGTAACACACCGAGATAAAAGTTAGAGGCTCTGATGGCAGTCAACCTATGTCGCCTGGAGGAAATATTACACTTTATGAAAGGACTGAGCACAATACAGAGGGTTATCTTCATCAAAAAACACTTTTTGAAGCTCTGTTCCTCACTCCCAGTTAGTTACCTGAAGGACACAGGTTCGATCCAAGCCACAGCGGTCGCATTTCAATGGAGGCAAAATGCTAGAGGCCCGTGTACTGTGCAGTGTCAGAGCACTTTAAAGAACCCTTAGGTAGTCACGATTTTCCGGAGCTCCCCAGTACGGCGTCCCTCACCTAAGCCATTTTAAGACGTTAATTAAAGTTCTATAAAACCAAACCAAGAAACAAAGGACCAACCTTTGCAAACGTTTTTGTCATCATAACATAACATATATACAATATATACGTTATATTTAATATACAGTATTCCCATTTGGTATGGCGCTCGACAGCGGAATCCAATATTAAAGGACTATAGACACCTAATTTTGATGGCATGTTTTCTTCTCTACAATGATGTGGAAGACACTACTACGCATGAATCACCATGCAATATTCACCTGCAACTGGTAAATAATTTATAATCGAATTTTTCTGTCATGCTGTGTCGGTTTCAATAGCTGAACGATGGCTGTGATGTCAAAGAGTGCTTTTGTGTCATTTGAGGCATGGAAAAATATCTGTATAATCGCTGCTTCATTGTTTTAATTTACTGCAGTGCTGAAGTGAGCCTTCCTGAAGAGACGAAATGCCAACGAAAGTAGAAGCAGCAATTATATTGCAGTTTTTTCATGCCTTACATGACCTGTAAGCACAAGTTGACATCACTGTCCTCATTAGGCTGTTGAAACCAAAACAGCACGAGAAAGAAATACGATTATAAATTACTCAGCGGTCGTAGAAGAATAACACGTGGTGATCCATGTATAATAATATCTTACGCATCATTACAAAGAAGAAAACACGCGCCCAAAAGTTAAGTATCTGTACTCCTTTAACAAACTTCTATTATTGCAAAAAAAAAAAATCTCTTTTGGAAACCTACCTTATACAGAGCACATTGAACCTGTCTTCAAAAAATATAATCTTCCTAAAAATCAGCAGATCTATAACCGAAGACGATAAAACAATTTTATTTCAGTTCTTAAAAACACATCATGACATTAACTGAAATAGCGAACTTGCAACAGTCTGCATCAGCACGTCTAAATCATCATACAGATGTGTGGAAAGTTCCCAGCTCCCGTACTAATTATGGTTATCAAATGCTTCAGTGTCACCTACCCAAAGTTCTAAACAGTTGTCACAACAGAGGCAAAGAAATTCTCAACCAAACTCCGTCAGAAATCAAGTTGCTCATGAACTCTTACCTCTAATTAATATGTTCATCACACTTAATTGTATATATTTTAAGCTGAATTATTAAGGTGAAAGCCTTTATTGGCTCATACTCGCGGTGTCCATTCGTCCATCCGTCCGTGACACTCTTCATTTCGATAAGAACAAAAATCTTTGTTCACGATGGGATTCGAGCTACCATACTCCAGTTCCGCAGGTAAGCATGCTAACGACTACACTACTTCCTGCCAACGCATATGTAGTTCTCCTTGTCTACGTCGCTGGAGAGTGTTTGCCGAAAGGCGTCGAATCAGGCGGATGCCTTCCAAATGCCCTCCAGTGTCTTCAGCATTTAAGATTCACAAATAATTGTGTACTTAATTAACATCTTAACTACACATCAGTGACACTGCGCTAAAGGCTTTCGCCTCACCGCACTTTAGGTTAACAAAGTGCCCCTGAATGTTTTAGTCTTTTTTAAAGACTCAAGTTTTTTTATACTTGTATTTATACATTAAATTGTTTCGTTGTATTGTAGCCATTACGATCTGTCACCCTGTGAAAGTGCTCCATAAAGTGTGTATATGCCCTCTGTGACTGTTGCTTGTACAGTAGTCTAGGGTTCCTCAAGCTGCTTGCATGCAACATCGGCTTCCTCCATCCTTGAGAATGGATGGACGTACGTATGGATGGATGGATGGATGGATGGATGGATGGATGGATGGATGGATGGATGGATGGATGGATGGACGGACGGACGGACGGATTGATTGATTGATTGATTGATTGTTTGATTGATTGATTGTTTGATTGGTGGATGGATGGATGGATGGATGGATGGATGGATGGATGGATGGATGGATGGATGGATGGATGGATGGATGGATGGGTGGGTGGGTGGGTGGACGGACGGACGGACGGACGTATGGATGGATGGATGGATGGATGGATGGATGGATGGATGGATGAATGGGTGGGTGGGTGGGTGGGTGGGTGGGTGGGTGGGTGGATGGATGGATGGATGGATGGATGGATGGATGGATGGATGGATGGATGGATGGATGGATGGATGGATGGATGGATGGATGGATGGATCTTCGTGAAGCTCATGAAGGGACTTTATATCAAACAAGCCTGAGGCATCAAAATTCTTGAGGTTAGAATTGCGAGAGCGCTCGACTACTGGCGGAGGACCCTGTTGCAATCTCGGCCGCGGTGGCCGCGTTTCGATGGAGGCGAAAGGCGCGCGTGTGCTGTGCGATGTCAGCGCACTTTAAAGAACCCTAGGTGGTTGAAATTAATCCGGAGCCACCAACATATACATCCTGATTTGAATAACACGCATCACATTTCGTTATGCCAAAACCGCAGTTTCGCTTACCTCGTGCATTTTGCTTCGACACAGACTGACAAATTGCTACGGAACTATAGGACGGGTAGAAGAAACATGAAACACAGGCTTTTCCTGTGTTTCGTGTTTCTTCTACTCGTCCTAGTTCCGTTGCGCTTTGCCTGTGTTTCGTGTTTCTTCTACTCGTCCTAGTTCCGTTGCGCTTTGTCAGTATGTCGTAGCAGTATGAACCAACTAGCCCACACCAAGGTCCTCTTGGTGCATTTTGTTTGGATCTTCTCGCCAATCCAGGAGGTGTTAGTGTTGGTGCTATATTGGCGCACCCACAGGTCTGCGGCTTTTCCATCAGTAAAGTTGCAGCGGAGCACCTTCACATCACTAGTGGATGACCTGCAATCTTCCATGCACTCTAGAGCGCCGGCGGCCGGTTCATCACCCTGCAAAGATATGGATGGCCCAAGGTCCATGGCGCACTTTATGGTGCCAACTTTATTGTCATTAAGGGATGCGATCAGACTGTGCAGGTCGCTGTCACTCAGCTAGCGTAGCTGTCGGCGTACAGAAGACACACCACGGAGAACTTGGAAACTTTCGCGCAATAGCTTAGCGCGCGCATTTCAACGCTTCATAAGCGGCGCGATGTAAAGAGTTTCGGTTTCGTTTGTGTCATACTTTGTGAATGTTATTTTGCGCACTAGTACGCTTTATGTGCTTGTAACTCTGAAAAAGTTTTTTTACGCGTGCAATATCAGAAACGTTTTTATTTTGTTCATCTTTTAACCATGAGGACGTCTATAGTTGCCTTGCCTAGTTGACGCATCGTCTCATATCCAATCCAATTTAAAATTGAAGTCGCCATGATGGAAAGGAGTTAGAAGACGCGCCTAACGCTCGCCCTTTGGCGCGCATTAGACAGCGCGTGTGTTTTCTGCTTTTGCTCGGGTCAAAATGAGATCGTTTTATAGACTAAAAAGTTATTTACTCAAATAACTGCCCCGAGCAACGCTGCACTTCTTAATCGAGACTTTTTGTACTGCGATTGCATTTGAATGTGGTGCGCGCGGTGGAGGTGGCGTGCGCGGCCGAGCTCGCAGAGTTGTTTCCCAACGCTCGAGCTTTGGCGCGCAGTAGACCGCGCGCCCAAATCAATTGCTGGCTGCGATTTCTGCCTTCGAATCTGCCGCAGTTAGATACTTCATGGGAGAATAAAAAATTATAGTTACCCAAACAACTGATCTGAGCCATGTTGCACTGCTTTATCGGAACTTTTTGCACCGCGATTGCTTTCATTGCGGTGCATGCGTACGGTAGAAGTGGCGCGCGCGAGCGAGCTCACAGCACAGCAGTGAATATCCTCGGAGCGGTGTTTCTTTTCTTTTTTTGACCGCCGCTTCTTGCGCTCTCCTATTCAAAACTTAACTCCGCCAAGAGGAAGTGAAGCGACATACGACTAGACTTGCAGCCTATGTGCTTTGCACGAACGGATGGCAGTGTAACGCTTCCATAGTATATAATCTTCTCTCAGAGGCGCGTTTTCTCGTGCAATCGGCGGCGCTATTCAGTGTGCCTACTCATCTAAATTTTTTTTGTGCAGGAAAGCTTAGCGGTTATCTCGGATTTACTATACCTCGGACACCTAGCAGTCTAACGTTCAAAGGTTCCGACCGACGGTAGTTCCTTGCAGTTTGTAGATAGGTGAATACGATGCCCTTGTTGTGCACTGTAACACGGTGAATTGTGGCCAGAATTTGATGTAGGTTCAATTGTTTGGGTTGATTAAACGCAACCAAAAAAGGCTTTTAACCACTGCTTTGCGCGCAGCTACAGCGCTGCATGATTCATTAGAATGTTGTTCGTTTAGGTGATTGTCATTTTGGGTGAGCTAGCATATGCAATAATGGCTTATTTAACTTCCCTCGTGTAATTGCCAGGCATAACGTGTAGCAGCCTGGGCTGCCGCTGTCAGGCGAAGCAATTGACGTACAAAAAAAATTGCAGTGCTGAAAAAAACCCAAAACTCAAATTTACTCAGTCCTGCTTAATTCAACCAAACACGGCGTTCGTTTAGGAAGTTGCTTGAAGCGAAAATTGTAAACACAGGGAGGAAATGTCTGTAGCTATATATGTTTAACGGATGTCCCCGCTTGCATTCTCAAGTGTTGTCCACGAAGGTATGAAGTATTCAAGCGATAGCTGCCGTCACTTCGCCTAGACACAGTAACGGCCGGGTATGAACCGTGACAGAGCAAACACAGTCAACAGTGGACGCAACATGGAAGAGACCTGCACCACGAGCAGCGCTACAGCGGGGGCTTCAGCAGCGAGAGCCACCCCTTTGGTATAGAGTTCGTGAGCGAAGGAGTCCGACTACAACATAACAAATACGTCGAGCGATGAGCGCCACATGAAAAAAAAACAACTGCCTGCACCGCGAGCAGAGTAAGCGACGGGGCTCATACAAGATGACGCGCAACTTCCGAATCGAGCCCGCGAACGAGTTCGACTACAGTCAAACCAATACGAGACACGTAATGCGCGCGACATCAAAGCTACACCTGCAGAGCCTCAAGCGGCGGGGCTCAGACAACGATAAGCATGACTTTCGTAGCCCGCGAGCGAATGAATCCATCTACAACCATTCCAGGCAGCATTATACTACGAAGAAAGACTGCAGTCGCTCGCGCTTCACACCGAATCCTCCGAAAAAAAAAAAACACGACCGACAAATGACCGGCCACTCGCATCGCAAAGACGCGGATCCAGCACATTATCAAAATTTTCCCGGCCGATCCTATGCGGCCAAACCGTTCGGCGAGCCGCGTTGCTTTTTCCGATGGAATGACGAAAACGTTTTCCCACTTGCTCCTTGCCCGTCGCACCCGTAAGCGCAACAGAAGCCTGGCATCGCCGCAGCGCGTAGACACCGTCAAAGGTGGAGAAACGCTTCCCGCCAAACCTCTGTCGCTCAAAAAGAAAACGAGGCGGGATTTCTACCACCGACAATGGCGCCGGCGTCTGCTGCGAAGCCAGAAAGCGCGCGCTAACACTTGACCACGGCGCCTCGGCCAATGAGATGCTCGATTATCCGGCGGCGTGCTGGGAGAGGACAGCAGTCGGAAAGTTCGAAGCTTTTCGTTACTTTTGCTTCGTTCAGGGGCTTGTACTAATCTCAGGAGACAGTGCTCTCGCAGGCCCTTGTTTCTGAGGGAGATCCGCCCCCAGGATTGCATACGCGACTCCATTTCGGAATCTTAGCAAGAGCAGGAGAAAATAGACAAGTTAATATGAAATGCATGCAAAATTAAGAGCTCTCGGCATCCCACCTAACTACTCAACGGATAAACTGCTTAGTGTGGGAGTCCACAATGACCTGTGCGGAGATCACCAGGGCAGTAAGAGAAGCGCAAATTGCAGGCTTAGCTCCTCAATTGCAGGCAAGCAGATCCTCAATGACCTAGGGGAGAGCCAGAGGAAGCCCCCGTATACTGCAGAGCTAATCCCCTTAGACTTACGGAAGCATCTCAAAATTGCCAATGTACCTAAGAACATGCACCCGGAGCATGATAAAGAAAGGAGAAGACATAGAGCTCGAACAATAATGAACAATATCTTGTCCGGGACCTGCCGGGTACGTCCTTCTGCGACGCAGCCTGTGGGTCCGATGGCGCCTCCGTCATTGCCGCCGTTGATGGGAATGGGGAGAAAGTGGCTGTAGTATCGATTAACAATAGGAATGCGTTAGTGGCAGATGAGGCTGCTATTGTCCTAGCGTGCCTCAGTACCAAAGCCAAGATCATCTTGTCTGACGGTAAGGCAGCTGTTCACAACTTTTGTAAGGGGGTGGTCTCCAGTCAAGCCGCCAAATTACCAAGAAGATACCCCTCAAGCAGAGAGGTCTCCCTCATATGGGTTCCTGCTCATGAGGGCATTCCGGGGAATGAGGCTGCTCACAGCTTTGCTCGAGAATTATACATCCGAGCTGCTCTGGAAGTGCCCCTGAGTGGGAATAAAGACCCTCTCGTACCGTATAAAGAAATAACCGAAACACCTAGACTGGATAGGAGAACACTCTCGCTTCCGGATAGGTCACTCACTCCAAAGGAATGCAGGGCCTGGAGGAGGCTCCAGGTCAACACGTTCTTTCCGTACTCTATACTACACGATGAAGACACTGGGTAGCCTGAGCTCAGCAGTAGCTGCCACAGAATGAATTCGCAAAGTCACTTAATTTGGGAGTGTCAGGATTCTCCTGGGGATAAATCACAAAGCATCCCAGATCTTGCCACCTGGAAAGAGCTCATCCGGACCCACGACCCGGATCAGCAAAGAGTCCTCATCCGTCAGGCGGAGACAGCTTACTAGAAGACTCTCTCCGCGGTCTCCGGTGCTGAGAGCCGGCCGGGAGGCACCCCCTCCTAATTGCTGCGCTCCGACCGTGAGGCCCCATGATGACGGGAATAAATTTCATTCATTCATTAATTTATTCATTCATTCAAGGGCTTTAACGACGATTAGTAATGTCGATGCACGATATGTAAAGTGCCCTAAGCCCAATGTTCTTGGCACAAAAACCGATTTCTGTTACGGCTTGTGGACCGCCGAAGCGCACGCCTGCAGAGAAGACGTGCTTCACTGCAAGTGACGTGTTGTCGGCGCTTCGTCAAGGCACGACCGGACTGGAGGCAACGGTGCGCGCGCTTGTCGCTCCACTCCAGCCTGGCCGTGTTCAAGGCAACGCCTGACGGAGCGGACGGGTTGTGCCGGTGCCTGTTCCCGACAGGACACATGGAGCTCCTTGCATTAAAAAAAAAAACTTGGAGGACGCGTAAGCTCCGCCTCTAGGAGGAGCGCCAGAGCGTTATCGGTTCCGCGCGTTGACGGAGCACCTGCTCAAGGCCTGGAAATTTCCACCACGAACGACGCGACAGAGCTGGTGCAGCCCAAGGTCAGCTGCGACGCCGGCGACTACTCCGGCTTCTCCGCCCCACGAGCCACAGAACCTGAGCTGCTCTCAAATTTCCCATCGTACGTTATCGCATCTTTTTTTTTTAGACCGTAGCTTTTAACTCCTGTTCCTGCGTTGGGCGCGTTGCCCTCGTCCCTCGGCGTAACCAAGCCGACAAAGCGAACGAGGTGCACAGCGCAGGATGTCAGAGGGAACGCAGAGCGCAGCAGTGAAAGATGCGGAAGCGAAGAGAGCGCAAAATGGGGAGGGGGAGGGTACAGCGGAAGCATGGGGATCGAGGAAGCGAAGGTGGAGGATATGTGGGAAGTGGGGGTAGAACTCAGTGCCGCATGGTTGCCAGAATATTTCGGGTCCACGTTTCGGGTGCTGTGCAGTGTTCACCTAAAGGGTAGCCAAATACTGCACCCGTAATTCTAACCCTTGCGCTCGAGGCGAGAGAGCGGCGGTGGATCACTCTGACTAGCTAGCTGGCAGAAAGTTACTTAGAGAGCATTCATCTCGCGCCTAATGCTTCTCTGTGACTTCCCCAGAGCTGGAAGATATCGTAAGGTCAGATTACTTTGACGTCGCTTTTAGAAGCGGAGCCTGATCTTCGGGAAATGCATTTTCTTATGAAACTTGAAGGAGAGGCTGTTTATCTTCAAAAGTAAAGAGAGCA